>NC_092241.1:59897916-60047728 GCF_036320965.1 Panulirus ornatus
CATTTTTGCTTTCCGAGATAATGTTCTCGACTTCCACACATTCTTCAAGGCTCCCAGAATTTTCACCCCCTCCCCCACCCTATGATTCACTTCCGCTTCCATGGTTCCATCCGCTGCCAGATCCACTCCCAGATATCTAAAACACTTCACTTCCTCCAGCTTTTCTCAATTTAAACTTACCTCCCAATCGACTTGACCCTCAACCCTACTGTACCTAATAACCTTGCTCTTATTCACATTTACTCTTAACTTTCTTCTTCACACACTTTACCAAACTCAGTCACCAGCTTCTGCAGTTTCTTACATGAATCAGCCACCAGCGCTGTATCATCAGCGAACAACAACTGACTCACTTCCCAAGCTCTCTCATCCACAACAGACTGCATACTTGCCCCTCTTTCCAAAACTCTTGCATTCACCTCCCTAACAACCCCATCCATAAACAAATTAAACAACCATGGAGACATCACACACCCCTGCCGCAAACCTACATTCACTGAGAACCAATCAATTTCCTCTCTTCCTACACGTACACATGCCTTACATCCTCGATAAAAACTTTTCACTGCTTGTAACAACTTGCCTCCCACACCAAATATTCTTAATACCTTCCACAGAGCATCTCTATCAACTCTATCATATGCCTTCTCCAGATCCATAAATGTTACATACAAATCCATTTGTTTTTCTAAGTATTTCTCGCATACATTCTTCAAAGCAAATACCTGATCCACACATCCTCTACCACTTCTGAAACCACACTGCTCTTCCCCAATCTGATGCTCTGTACATGCCTTCACCCTCTCAATCAATACCCTCCCATATAATTTACCAGGAATACTCAACAAACTTATACCTCTGTAATTTGAGCACTCACTCTTATCCCCTTTGCCTTTGTACAATGGCACTATGCAAGCATTCCACCAATCCTCTGGAACCTCACCATGAATCATACATACGTTAAATAACCTTACCAACCAGTCAACAATACAGTCACCCCTTTTTTTAATAAATTCCACTGCAATGCCATCCAAACCTTCTGCCTTGCCGGCTTTCATCTTCCGCAAAGCTTTTACTACCTCTTCTCTCCTTACCAAATCATTTTCCCTAACCCTCTCACTTTGCACACCACCTCGACCAAGACACCCCACATCTGCCACTCTATCATCAAACACATTCAACAGACCTTCAAAATACTCACTCCATCTCCTTCTCACATCACCACTACTTGTTATCACCTCCCCATTAGCCCCCTTCACTGAAGTTCCCATTTGCTCCCTTGTCTTACGCACTTTATTTACCTCCTTCCAAAACATCTTTTTATTCTCCCTGAAATTTAATGATACTCTCTCACCCCAACTCTCATTCGCCCTCTTTTTCACCTCTTGCACCTTTCTCTTGACCTCCTACCTCTTTCTTTTATACCTCTCCCACTCATCTGCATTTTTCCCCTGCAAAAATCGTTCAAATGCCTCTCTCTTCTCTTTCACTAATAATCTTACTTCTTCATCCCACCACTCACTACCTTTTCTAATCAACCCACCTCCCACGCTTCTCATGCCACAAGCATCTTTTGCGCAATCCATCACTGCTTCCCTAAATACATCCCATTCCTCCCCCACTCCCCTTACCTCCTTTGTTCTCACCTTTTTCCATTCTGTACTCAGTCTCTCCTGGTACTTCCTCACACAAGTCTCCTTCCCAAGCTCACTTACTCTCACCACTCTCTTCACCCCAACATTCTCTCTTCTTTTCTGAAAACCCCCACAAATCTTCACCTTTGCTTCCACAAGATAATGATCAGACATCCCTCCAGTTGCACCTCTCAGCACATTAACATCCAAAAGTCTCTCTTTCGTGCGCCTATCAATTAACACGTAATCCAATAACGCTCTCTGGCCATCTCTCCTACTTAGATACCTATACTTATGTATATCTCGCTTTTAAACCAGGTATTCCCAATCACCAGTCCTTTTTCAGCACATAAATCTACAAGCTCTTCACCATTTCCATTTACAACACTGAACACTCCATATATACCAATTATTCCCTCAACTGCCACATTACTCACCTTTGCATTCAAATCACCCATCACTATAGCCCGGTCTTGTGCATCAAAACCACTAACTCACTCATTCAGCTGCTCCCAAAACACTTGCCTCTCATGATCTTTCTTCTCATGCCCAGGTGCATATGCACCAATAATCACCCATCTCTCTCCATCAACTTTCAGTTTTACCCATATCAATCTAGAGTTTACTTTCTTACACTCTATCACATACTCCCACAACTCCTGATTCAGGAGTAGTGCTACTCCTTCCCTTGCTCTTGTCCTCTCACTAACCCCTGACTTTACTCCCAAAACATTCCCAAACCACTCTTCCCCTTTACCCTTTAGCTTCGTTTCACTCAGAGCCAAAAATCCAGGTTCCTTTCCTCAAACATACTACCTATCTCTCCTTTTTTCTCATCTTGGTTACATCCACACACATTTAGACACCCCAATCTGAGCCTTCGAGGAGGATGAGCACTCCTCGCGTGACTCCTTCTTCTGTTTCCCCTTTTAGAAAGTTAAAATACAAGGAGGGGAGGGTTTCTGGCCCCCCGCTCCCGTCCCCTTTAGTCGCCTTCTACGACACGTGAGGAATGCGTGGGATGCGTATATATGTATATATATTGGAAAGGATCACAACTTTGCACGTGAACGAGATATTCCTATGAGTCCACGGGGAAAATGAAACACGATAAGTTCCCCAGCGCACTTTCGTGTAATAATGACATCATCAGGGGAGACACAAGAGAGAATATAAGTCAGTTGATATACATCGAAGATACTAAGCTAGGACGCCATTTGGTAAACATGTTTACCTTCTAATGCAATTTGGTTTAGGTATGTAGATGATGTTCCTTGTGTTTGGCCAACAAATGAAAATTTACAAATATTTCTCCACTTACTTAACAATTTAGTACCTTCCATCTAATTTATCGTAGAAAATGAAAATAATGGTATGTTACCATTTTTAAATTGCATGATTCATAAGCAAGGAAACAAGTTTAAGTTTAGCATATACAGAAAACCCACCAATGTATGCTCATATATCCATTATTACTCATCTCAACATGACAAAGTTAAATTATCATCATTTCAATCTATGTTCCTTAGGACATTACGTATTTGCAGTCCAGAGCTTATTGATGATGTGTTTGAGATCTAAGTTAAAGTACCCTAGATCTTTCATTGATAAATCCCTTAAGTTAGCAAAGAAATCATTTTATAGAGTTGAGCCCAAACCTCCAGTTGACACCAAGAATCTTTTAGTTCTCCCTTTTGAAAATAATTTCACTTTACTTCCCATGTTGCTTAAATCCTTTAACGTAAATGTTGCCTTCAGCAACAATAATACTATAAAGAATATCTTAATCAGGAATTCACCAGTAAATTCTCTTGGATGCATCTGTAAAGTGCCATGTAGAAATTGTGATAAATTTTATGTTGGGCAGACTGGTAAGGATCTTTCTGTTAGGCTTAAGCAACATAGATATAGTATAAGAACGGGACAAGAATCAAATGCCTTGTTTAATCACGTTAAAAACTATGATCATTGTACTGACTAGAGTAATGCCATCTCATTTATTAACTCTAACTCTATGACCAAGAGAAATATCATTAAATCTTCTCTTATTAAATACACAAAGAATTATAATCTTAATATCAGTGATTGTCCTATACAAATTAGATAACTTTATTGTTGATGAAATATGTAAAATGATAAGTTTATGAACGCTCGTTGTATGTTTTCGACAATCACATGGCGTCCTAGCTTCGTCTCTTCGATGTATATCAACTGACTTATATTTCTCTCTTGTGTCTCCCCTGACGATGTGATTATTACACGAAAGTGCACTTGGGAACTTATCGTGTTTCATTTTCCCCGTGGACTCATAGGAATAATATATATATATATATATATATATATATATATATATATATATATATATATATATATATATATATATATATATATATATATATATATATATTTTTTTTTTTTTTTTTTTTTGCTTTGTCGCTGTCTCCCGCGTTTGCGAGGTAGCGCAAGGAAACAGACGAAAGAAATGGCCCAACCCACCCCCATACACATGTATATACATACGTCCACACACGCAAATATACATACCTACACAGCTTTCCATGGTTTACCCCAGACGCTTCACATGCCCTGATTCAATCCACCGATATATATATATATATATATATATATATATATATATATATATATATATATATATATATATATATATATATATATATTTTTTTTTTTTTTGCTTTGTCGCTGTCTCCCGCGTTTGCGAGGTAGCGCAAGGAAACAGACGAAAGAAATAGCCCAACCCACCCCCATACACATGTATATACATACGTCCACACACGTAAATATACATACCTACACAGCTTTCCATGGTTTACCCCAGACGCTTCACATGCCCTGATTCAATCCACTGACAGCACGTCAACCCCGGTATACCACATCAATCCAATTCACTCTATTCCTTGCCCTCCTTTCACCTTCCTGCATGTTCAGGCCCCGATCACACAAAATCTTTTTCACTCCATCTTTCCAACTCCAATTTGGTCTCCCACTTCTCCTCGTTCCCTCCACCTCCGACACATATATCCTCTTGGTCAATCTTTCCTCACTCATTCTCTCCATGTGCCCAAACCATTTCAAAACACCCTCTTCTGCTCTCTCAACCACGCTCTTTTTATTTCCACACATCTCTCTTACCCTTACGTTACTTACTCGATCAAACCACTTCACACCACACATTGTCCTCAAACATCTCATTTCCAGCACATCCATCCTCCTGCGCACAACTCTATCCATAGCCCACGCCTCGCAACCATACAACATTGTTGGAACCACTATTCCTTCAAACATACCCATTTTTGCTTTCCGAGATAATGTTCTCGACTTCCACACATTCTTCAAGGCTCCCAAGATTTTCGCCCCCTCCCCCACCCTATGATCCACTTCCGCTTCCATGGTTCCATCCGCTGCCAGATCCACTCCCAGATATATAAAACACTTTACTTCCTCCAGTTTTTCTCCATTCAAACTTACCTCCCAATTGACTTGACCCTCAACCCTACTGTACCTAATAACCTTGCTCTTATTCACATTTATTCTTAACTTTCTTCTTTCACACACTTTACCAAACTCAGTCACCAGCTTCTGCAGTTTCTCACATGAATCAGCCACCAGCGCTGTATCATCAGCGAACAACAACTGACTCACTTCCCAAGCTCTCTCATCCCCAACAGACTTCATACTTGCCCCTCTTTCCAAAACTCTTGCATTCACCTCCCTAACAACCCCATCCATAAAGAAATTAAACAACCATGGAGACATCACACACCCCTGCCGGAAACCTACATTCACTGAGAACCAATCACTTTCCTCTCTTCCTACACGTACACATGCCTTACATCCTCGATAAAAACTTTTCACTGCTTCTAACAACTTGCCTCCCACACCATATTTTCTTAATATATATATATATATATATATATATATATATATATATATATATATATATATATATATATATATATATATATATATATATATATATATATATATATATATATTCAAACTATTCGCCGTTTCCCGCATTAGCGAGGTAGCGTTAAGAACAGAGGACTGGGCCTCTGAAGGAATATCCTCACCTGGCCCCCTTCTCTGTTCCTTCTTTTGGAAAATAAAAAAGAAAATGAGAGGGGAGGATTTCCAGCCCCCCGCTCCCTTCCCTTTTAGTCGCCTATTACGACACGTAGGGAATACGTGGGAAGTATTCTTTCTCCCCTATCCCCAGGGATAATATATATATATATATATATATCTATATATATATATATATATATATATATATATATATATATATATATATATATATATATATATATATATATATATATATAGGGGAGAAAGAATACTTCCCACGCATTTCCCGCGTGTCGCAGGCGACTGAAGGGGACGGGAGCGAAGGGCTAGAAACCCTCCCCTCCTTGTATTCTAACTTCCTGAAAGGGGAAACAGGAGAAGGAGTCATGCGGGGAGTGCTCATCCTCCTCGAAGGCTCAGACTGGGGTGTCTAAATGTGTGTGCGTGTAACCAAGATGAGAAAAAGGAGACATAGGTAGTATGTTTGAGGGAAGGAACCTGGATGTTTTGGCTCTGAGTGAAACGAAGCTCGAGGGTAAAGGGGAAGAGTGGTTTGGGAATGTCTTAGGAGTAAAGTTAGGGGTTGGTGAGAGGACAAGAGTAAAGGAAAGAGTAGCACTACTCCTGAAGCAGGAGTTGTGGGAGTATGTAATACAGTGTAAGAAAGTTTACTCTAGATTGATATGGGTAAAACTGAAAGTGGATGGAGAGAGATGGGTGATTATTAGTGCCTATGCACGTGGTCATGAGAAGAAAGATCATCAGAGGTAAGTGTTTGGGAAGCAGATGAGTGTGTTAGCAGATTTGATGCACAAGACCGGGTTATATTGATGGGTGATTTCAATGCAAAGGTGAGTAATGTGGCAGTTGAGGGAATAATTGGTGTACATGGGGTGTTCAGTGTTGTAAATGGAAATGGTGAAGAGTTTGCAGATTTGTGTGCTGGAAAAGGACTGGTGATTGGGAATACCTGGTTTAAAAAGAGAGATATACATAAGTATACGTATGTAAGTAGGAGAGATGGCCAGAGAGCGTTATTGAATTACGCGTTAATTGATAGGCGCGTGAATGAGAGACTTTTGGATGTTAATGTGCTGAGAGGTGCAACTGGAGGGATGTCTGATCATTATCTTGTGGAAGCGAAGGAGAAGATTTGTAGAGGTTTTCAGAAAAGAAGAGAGAGTGTTGGGGTGAAGAGAGTAAATGTGAATAAGAGCAAAGTTATTAGATTCAGTAGAGTGGAGGGACAAGTAATTTGGGAGGTGAGTTTAAATGGAGAAAACTTGAGGAAGTGAAGTGTTTTAGACATCTGGGAGTGGATTTGGCAGCGGATGGAATGATGGAAGCTGGAGTGAGTCCCAGGGTGGGGGAGGGGGCAAAGGTTCTGGGAGCGTTGAAGAATGTGTGGAAGGCGAGAGCGTTATCTCGAAGAGCAAAAATGGGTATGTTTGAAGGAATAAGTGGTTCCAACAATGTTATATGGATGTGAGGCGTTGGCTGTAGATAGGTTGTGCGGAAGAGAGTGGACGTACTGGAAATGAGATGTTTGAGGATAATATGTGGTGTGAAGTGGTTTGATCGAGTAAGTAATGAAAGGGTGAGACGAGGAGAGACGAGAAGAGACCTGATTGTGTACATGTTATTGCAAAACAAACACAGACGGAAGAAGGAACCAGATGGTAGCCAGTGCTGTCATATGATGTATAGATGTTATTTGATATTTTGGGAATGTTATAACTTGCAGGTAAGCATATAGTATACAGTATCACTCATAAGCATATAGTATACAGTATCACCAGAATCACTGAAATGGGGAAGCTTTAAATTGTGGCAGCCCCGCGGAGTCAAAATACAGTGAGGTCACATACGTGAGGCTGGCACCTCCCTGCCCCTAAGCAATCCCTCGCTGTCACATCTCTCCCACAGCGTGGTGGTGGTTGGGGGGAGGGGCTGATGTCAATTATGGGTACCATGGTTATATTGTTTAGCTAGTAAGGAGCATATCATCATATTGTGAGAATAATGTTAGGAATTAGCTCGTAGAATAACCCATGGCATGTATCATGAGTATAGCTGTAGGTTTGTTGTAGAGATTATATTGTTAAACTCATAAGGAACACGTCCTTGTCCATAGCAGTCACCATATAGGGTTAAGCCATGTGCAAAACGTTACTATTTACAGTGTTCAAATAAGAACATACAGACGCAGTTTCAAATATGACACCACGAAAATGTATCGAGTTTAGAAAAGTGACAAAGTGACATAGTGAAGTAATTAACCAGGGAAACTGAAAGGATCGCATTGGCAACCCAACGTGATTCCAGGCGACGCAGGTACACAGACAAGACGTTCATTCAGTGTCGGTGAATGTCCTATCTCCTTAGATACAGTTACCCAGTATGCATGGCCCGTCTCCTGTGGGACAATAATGTGTCTACGAGAAACATTGATAGCTTCCATTCCAGTACTGCAGCTGTTTGACAGAGAGAGAGAGAGAGAGAGAGAGAGAGAGAGAGAGAGAGAGAGAGAGAGAGAGAGAGAGAGAGAGAGAGAGAGAGTAGTACGTAACTGGAGGAGGGAGGGCATGGTTGGTGCAGGGTGTTCGTGTTCCCACATGACTTGATCTCTCGCTTTATTAACTTCTCAGCATATTGACACCCGCCCTCTCCCTAATGCCTCCCGGCTCAGGGCGGGTGGTGGAGATTGCTGGCTTGGCAGAAGGAAGGACAGAAAACTAAATACAGTTTATGCTTCTCGTATTCCTGTTCATATTGTTAAAGTATTTAGATTATTCAAACTTGCATCTTCAGGGGAGATACAATAATGAGATAGAAGACATAGAAATGTCAATATACATACCATTATACTATTATACTTTGTCGCTGTCTCCCGCGCTAGCAAGGTAGCGCAAGGAAATAGACGAAAAAATGGCTCAACCCACCCACATACACATGTATATACATACACGTCCACACAAGCACATATACATGCCTATACATCTCAACGTATACACACAGACACACACACACACACACACACACACACACACACACACACACACACATATATGTGTGGTATGAGGTGGTTTGATCGAGTAAGTAACGTAAGGGTAAGAGAGATGTGTGGAAATAAAAAGAGCGTGGTTGAGAGAGCAGAAGAGGGTGTTTTGAAATGGTTTGGGCACATGGAGAGAATGAGTGAGGAAAGATTGACCAAGAGGATATATGTGTCGGAGGTGGAGGGAACGAGGAGAGTGGGAGACCAAATTGGAGGTGGAAAGATGGAGTGAAAAAGATTTTGTGTGATCGGGGCCTGAACATGCAGGAGGGTGAAAGGAGGGCAAGGAATAGAGTGAATTGGAGCGATGTGGTATACCAGGGTTGACGTGCTGTCAATGGATTGAATCAGGGCATGTGAAGCGTCTGGGGTAAACCATGGAAAGCTGTGTAGGTAAGTATATTTGCGTGTGTGGACGTATGTATATACATGTGTATGGGGGTGGGTTGGGCCATTTCTTTCGTCTGTTTCCTTGCGCTACCTCGCAAACGCGGGAGACAGCGACAAAGCAAAAAAAAGAAAGAAAAATATATATATATATATATATATATATATATATATATATATATATATATATATATATATATATATATATATGTATATATATATATATATACATATATATATATATATATATTTATATATATATATATATATATATATATATATATATATATATATATATATATATATATATATATATATATATATATATAATGGATTTGTATGTAGCATTTATGGATCTGGAGAAGGCATATGATAGAGTTGATAGAGATGCTCTGTGGAAGGTATTAAGAATGGTGTGGGAGGAAAGTTAGAAGCAGTGAAAAGTTTTTATCGAGGATGTAAGGCATGTGTACGTGTAGGAAGAGAGGAAAGTGATTGGTTCTCAGTGAATGTAGGTTTGCGGCAGGGGTGTGTGATGTCTCCATGGTTGTTTAATTTGTTTATGGATGGGGTTGTTAGGGAGGTAAATGCAAGAGTTTTGGAAAGAGGGGCAAGTATGAAGTCTGTTGGGGATGAGAGAGCTTGGGAAGTGAGTCAGTTGTTGTTCGCTGATGATACAGCGCTGGTGGCTGATTCATGTGAGAAACTGCAGAAGCTGGTGACTGAGTTTGGTAAAGTGTGTGGAAGAAGAAAGTTAAGAGTAAATGTGAATAAGAGCAAGGTTATTAGGTACAGTAGGGTTGAGGGTCAAGTCAATTGGGAGGTGAGTTTGAATGGAGAAAAACTGGAGGAAGTAAAGTGTTTTAGATATCTGGGAGTGGATCTGGCAGCGGATGGAACCATGGAAGCGGAAGTGGATCATAGGGTGGGGAAGGGGGCGAAAATTCTGGGAGCCTTGAAGAATGTGTGGAAGTCGAGAACATTATCTCGGAAAGCAAAAATGGGTATGTTTGAAGGAATAGTGGTTCCAACAATGTTGTATGGTTGCGAGGCGTGGGCTATGGATAGAGTTGTGCGCAGGAGGATGGATGTGCTGGAAATGAGATGTTTGAGGACAATGTGTGGTGTGAGGTGGTTTGATCGAGTGAGTAACGTAAGGGTAAGAGAGATGTGTGGAAATAAAAAGAGCGTGGTTGAGAGAGCAGAAGAGGGTGTTTTGAAGTGGTTTGGGCACATGGAGAGAATGAGTGAGGAAAGATTGACCAAGAGGATATATGTGTCGGAGGTGGAGGGAACGAGGAGAAGAGGGAGACCAAATTGGAGGTGGAAAGATGGAGTGAAAAAGATTTTGTGTGATCGGGGCCTGAACATGCAGGAGGGTGAAAGGAGGGCAAGGAATAGAGTGAATTGGAGCGATGTGGTATACCGGGGTTGACGTGCTGTCAGTGGATTGAATCAAGGCATGTGAAGCGTCTGGCGTAAACCATGGAAAGCTGTGTAGGTATGTATATTTGCGTGTGTGGACGTATGTATATACATTCACATTTACTCTTAACTTTCTTCTTTCACACACTTTACCAAACTCAGTCACCAGCTTCTGCAGTTTCTCACATGAATCAGCCACCAGCGGTGTATCATCAGCGAACAACAACTAATTACTTTCCAAGCTCTCTCATCCCCAATAGACTTCATACTTGCCCCTCTTTTCAAAACTCTTGCATTCACCTCTCAAATAACCCCATCCATAAACAAATTAAACAACCATGGAGACATCACACACCCCTGACGCAAACCCGGCATTCACTCAGAACTAATCACTTTCCTCTCTTCCTACACGTACACATGCCTTACATCCTCGATAAAAAGTTTTCGCTGTTTCTAACAACTTACCTCCCACACCATATATTCTTAGTACCTTCCACAGAGCATCTCTATCAACTCTATCATATGCCTTCTCCAGATCCATAAATGCTACATACAAATCCATTTGCTTTTCTAAGTATTTCTCACATACATTCTTCAAAGCAAACACCTGATCCACATATCCTCTACCATTTCTGAAACCACACTGCTCTTCCCCAATCTGATGCTCTGTACATACCTTCACCCTCTCAATCAATACCCTCCCATATAATTTACCAGGAATACTCAACAAACTTATACCTCTGTAATTTGAGCACTCATTCTTATCCCCTTTGCCTTTGTACAATGGCACTATGCAAGCTTTCCGCTAATCCTCAGGCACCTCACCATGAATCATACATACATAAAATAACCTTACCAACCAGTCAACAATACAGTCATCCCCTTTTTTTAATAAATTCCACTGCAATACCATCCAAACCTGCTGCCTTGCCGGCTTTCATCTTCCGCAAAGCTTTTACTACCTCTTCTCTGCTTCCCTAAATACATCCCATTCCTCCCCCACTCCCCTTACCTCCTTTGTTCTCACCTTTTTCCATTCTGTACTCAGCCTCTCCTGGTACTTCCTCACACAAGTCTCCTTCCCAAGCTCACTTACTCTCACCACTCTTTTCACCCCAACATTCTCTCTTCTTTTCAGAAAACCCATACAAATCTTCACCTCCGCATCCACAAGATAATGATCAGACAACCCTCCAGTTGCACCTCTCAGCACATTAACATCCAAAAGTCTCTCTTTCGCGCGCCTGTCAATTAACACGTAACCCAATAACGCTCTCTGGCCATCTCTCCTACTTACATTCGTATACTTATGTATATCTCGCTTTTTAAACCAGGCATTCCCAGTCACCAGTCTTTTTTCAGCACATAAATCTACAAGCTCTTCACCATTTCCATTTACAACACTGAACATCCCATGTATACCAATTATTCCCTCTACTGCCACATTACTCACCTTTGCATTCAAATCACCCATCACTATAACCCGGTCTTGTGCATCAAAACCACTAAGACACTCATTCAGCTGCTCCCAAAACACTTGCCTGTCATGATCTTTCTTCTCATGCCCAGGTGCATATGCACCAATAATCACCCATCTCTCTCCATCAACTTTCAGTTTTACCCATATTAATCTAGAATTTACTTTCTTACACTCTATCACATACTCCCACAACTCCTGTTTCAGGAGTAGTGCTACTCCTTCCCTTGCTATTGTCCTCTCACTAACCCCTGACTTTACTCCCAAGACATTCCCAAACCACTCTAGCCCCTTTATATATATATATATATATATATATATATATATATATATATATATATATATATATATATATATATATATATATATATATATTTGCTTTGTCGCTGTCTCCCGCGTTTGCGAGGTAGCGCAAGGAAACAGACGAAAGAAATGGCCCAACCCACCCCCATACACATGTATATACATACGTCCACACACGCAAATATACATACCTACACAGCTTTACATGGTTTACCCCAGACGCTTCACATGCCCTGATTCAATCCACTGACAGCACGTCAACCCCGGTATACCACATCGATCCAATTCACTCTATTCCTTGCCCTCCTTTCACCCTCCTGCATGTTCAGGCCCCGATCGCACAAAATCTTTTTCACTCCATCTTTCCACCTCCAATTTGGTCTCCCACTTCTCGTTCCCTCCACCTCCGACATATATATCCTCTTGGTCAATCTTTCCTCACTCATTCTCTCCATGTGCCCAAACCATTTCAAAACACCCTCTTCTGCTCTCTCAACCACGCTCTTTTTATTTCCACACATCTCTCTTACCCTTACGTTACTTACTCGATCAAACCACCTCACACCACACACTGTCCTCAAACATCTCATTTCCAGCACATCCATCCTCCTGCGCACAACTCTATCAATAGCCCACGCCTCGCAACCATACAACATTGTTGGAACCACTATTCCTTCAAACATACCCATGTTTGCTTTCCGAGACAATGTTCTCGATTTCCACACATTCTTCAAGGCTCCCAGGATTTTCGCCCCCTCCCCCACCCTATGGTCCACTTCCGCTTCCATGGTTCCATCCGCTGCCAGATCCACTCCCAGATATCTAAAACACTTTACTTCCTCCAGTTTTCCTCCATTCAAACTTACCTCCCAATTGACTTGACCCTCAACCCTACTTTACCTAATAACCTTGCTCTTATTCACATTTACTCTTAACTTTCTTCTTTCATACACTTTACCAAACTCAGTCACCAGCTTCTGCAGTTTCTCACATGAATCAGCCACCAGCGCTGTATCATCAGCGAACAACAACTGACTCACTTCCCAAGCTCTCTGATCCACAACAGACTTCATACTTGCCCCTCTTTCCAAAACTCTTGCATTCACCTCCCTAACAACCCCATCCATAAACAAATTAAACAACCATGGAGACATCACACACCCCTGCCGCAAACCTACATTCACTGAGAACCAATCACTATCCTCTCTTCCTACACGTACACATGCCTTACATCCTCGATAAAAACTTTTCACTGCTTCTAACAACTTGCCTCCCACACCATATATTCCATATATATATATATATATATATATATATATATATATATATATATATATATATATATATATATATATATATATATATATATATATGGAGAGAAAGGTAGTATGTTTGAGGAAAGGAACCTGGTTGTTTTGGCTGTGAGTGAAACGAAGCTCAAGGGTAAAGGGGAAGAGTGGTTTGGGAATGTCTTGGGAGTAAAGTCAGGGGTTAGTGAGAGGACAAGAGCAAGGGAAGGAGTAGCTGTACTCCTGAAACAGGAGTGGTGGGAGTATGTGAAAAAGTGGAAGAAAGTAAACTCTAGATTGATATGGGTAAAACTGAAAGTGGATGGAGAGAGATGGGTGATTATTGGTGCATATGCACCTAGGCATGAGAAGAAAGATCATGAAAGGCAAGCGTTTTGGGAGCAGCTGAGTGAGTGTGTTAGTGGTTTTGATGTACGTGACCGGGTTACAGTGATGGGTGATTTCAATGCAAAGGTGAGTAATTTGGCAGTTGAGGGAATAATTGGTGTACATGGGGTGTTCAGTGTTGTAAATGGAAATGGTGAAGAGCTTGTAGATTTGTGCTGAAAAACGACTGGTGATTAGGAATACCTGGTTTAAAAAGAGATATACATAAGTATACGTATGTAAGTAGGAGAGATGGCCAGAGAGCGTTATTGGATTACTTGTTAATTGACAGGTGCGCGAGAGAGACTCTTGGATGTTAATGTGCTGAGAGGCGCAACTAGAGGGATGTCTGATCATTATCTTGTGGAGGCGGAGGTGAAGATTTGTAGAGGTTTTCAGAAAAGAAGAGCGAATGTTGGGTAAAGAGAGTGGTGAGAGTAAGTGAGCTTGGGAAGGAGACTTGTTTGAGGAAGTACCAGGAGAGACTGAGTACAGGGAAATGACACCCGATGAGTTCCCAAGTGCACTTTCGCGTAATGATCACATCATCAGGGGAGTACAAGAAAGACATATATTAGTCAGTTGATATAGAACAATGTGACGTAGCTAGGACGTCATTTAAAAAGGGCATCCGTTGCTCGTGCTATATCACCTAACACAAAAAAGTACAGAGAAATCAGAGATCTCGACAACAGTACAAATATGGAACACTCTTGGTTCCCTCAGAGCTCTTAGGGAAGAAGCGTGCTCCAGTGTCATCCAACAACGTGCACAATAAACAATGTTAAACAACTAATTTCCTTCAGAAAACATAAGATGCAACATAAATGAATACGCCCCGCTTCAGTCTGCTGGGGGTATATAGATAAGCACAAGAACACGCATCCAGAAAATCATCCATAAGCATAAAAAACGCAATTCACCTGGACACAACGATCTTTTCATTTTAAACCATCCCCTCCCCTGTCCCACCTCTTCTCTCCTCTAAGCGTTCCATTAAAAAAAAGTGACAGGAAAAGCATGATAAAAAAATCACTTAATAATCATACCTACCAGAAGTAATTTAATTAATAACTTCATTATTCTCAAATTTCATCTTCCCGCTTCTGGGCCACCAAGAAGGCCGAACCCCTTGGATTATGTTCCAGTGTGCCCTTCCTCTCGGTGGGCCTGTGCTAATTGCTAGAAATGAAACAAAGAAAAACATCTTTCCATTCTATAGGTTAACATAATTTGTAATACTTAAATATTCAGTCTGTGAAAATAACGGAGGAAGTGGACATAGGGATACGTTTACAAAAGATAAAAATGATAAAGGCTTTTATGGGTAACTGAGTTGTTACCGACATTGTATTAATGTTACGCTTA
This sequence comes from Panulirus ornatus, assembly GCF_036320965.1. NCBI lineage: Eukaryota > Metazoa > Arthropoda > Malacostraca > Decapoda > Palinuridae > Panulirus > Panulirus ornatus. Next base: position 59,913,331 of record NC_092241.1, read on the forward strand.
CTGAAAACGATGTAGGTGGCACACTCAGACTCCGGACTCCTATTTACTATATTTTTAAAGGAATTCGATGCTTTATTGACAGTCTCCGATCTTTAAAGATCAGATAATGAGCAAACGAGACAGAAAAAGATTGGATAAATATTTTTTTTTTTTTTTTTGCTTTGTCGCTGTCTCCCGCGTTTGCGAGGTAGCGCAAGGAAACAGACGAAAGAAATGGCCCAACCCACCCCCATACACATGTATATACATACGTCCACACACGCAAATATACATACCTACACAGCTTTCCATGGTTTACCCCAGACGCTTCACATGCCCTGATTCAATCCACTGACAGCACGACAACCCCGGTATACCACATCGCTCCAATTCACTCTATTCCTTGCCCTCCTTTCACCCTCCTGCATGTTCAGGCCCCGATCACAAAATCTTTTTCACTCCATCTTTCCACCTCCAATTTGGTCTCCCTCTTCTCCTCGTTCCCTCCACCTCCGACACATATATCCTCTTGGTCAATCTTTCCTCACTCATTCTCTCCATGTGCCCAAACCATTTCAAAACACCCTCTTCTGCTCTCTCAACCACGCTCTTTTTATTTCCACACATCTCTCTTACCCTTACGTTACTTACTCGATCAAACCACCTCACACCACACATTGTCCTCAAACATCTCATTTCCAGCACATCCATCCTCCTGCGCACCACTCTATCGATAGCCCACGCCTCGCAACCATACAACATTGTTGGAACCACTATTCCTTCAAACATACCCATTTTTGCTTTCCGAGATAATGTTCTCGACTTCCACACATTCTTCAAGGCTCCCAGAATTTTCGCCCCCTCCCCCATCCTATGATCCACTTCCGCTTCCATGGTTCCATCCGCTGCCAGATCCACTCCCAGATATCTAAAACACTTCACTTCCTCCAGTTTTTCTCCATTCAAACTCACCTCCCAATTGACTTGACCCTCAACCCTACTGTACCTAATAACCTTGCTCTTATTCACATTTACTCTTAACTTTCTTCTTTCACACACCTTACCAAACTCAGTCACCAGCTTCTGCAGTTTCTCACATGAATCAGCCACCAGCGCTGTATCATCAGCGAACAACAACTGACTCACTTCCCAAGCTCTCTCATCCCCAACAGACTTCATACTTGCCCCTCTTTCCAAAACTCTTGCATTCACCTCCCTAACAACCCCATCCATAAACAAATTAAACAACCATGGAGACATCACACACCCCTGCCGGAAACCTACATTCACAGAGAACCAATCACTTTCCTCTCTTCCTACACGTACACATGCCTTACATCCTCGATAAAAACTTTTCACTGCTTCTAACAACTTGCCTCCCACACCATATATTCTTAATACCTTCCACAGAGCATCTCTATCAACTCTATCATATGCCTTCTCCAGATCCATAAATGCTACATACAAATCCATTTCCTTTTCTAAGTATTTCTCACATACATTCTTCAAAGCAAACACCTGATCCACACATCCTCTACCACTTCTGAAACCACACTGCTCTTCCCCAATCTGATGCTCTGGACATGCCTTCACCCTCTCAATCAATACCCTCCCATATAATTTACCAGGAATACTCAACAAACTTATACCTCTGTAATTTGAGCACTCACTCTTATCCCCTTTGCCTTTGTACAATGGCACTATGCACGCATTCCGCCAATCCTCAGGCACCTCACCATGAGTCATACATACATTAAATAACCTTACCAACCAGTCAACAATACAGTCATCCCCTTTTTTTAATAAATTCCACTGCAATACCATCCAAACCTGCTGCCTTGCCGGCTTTCATCTTCCGCAAAACTTTTACTACCTCTTCTCTGTTTACCAAATCATTTTCCCTAACCCTCTCACTTTGCACACCACCTCGACCAAAACACCCTATATCTGCCACTCTATCATCAAACACATTCAACAAACCTTCAAAATACTCACTCCATCTCCTCACATCACCACTAGTTGTTATCACCTCCCCATTTGCGCCCTTCACTGAATGGATAAATATATTCGAAAAATTGTCCAGTGTATTTCTAGTGCATTATATTCAGCAAACCCTATTCTCGTGACAAGATCAAGAAAGTTATAATGTTCAATTGTACTTGGTTGAACGGCTAATCTGAATCAGAGAGATGTTTGGTGTAGTTACGTGTTATCATGTGCTGATAATAATGCCCATCCTGTGAACGTACCACAAACGTCAAACCGTATTATAAGTATGACTCTTAACATATGATTACATGAATGGATACACATATCTGTAATCCTCAATATATCCAGGCTAAAGTTTGGCAATAGTTTATCATCTTTCCTTTCAAACTATATCGATGATTATTTCATTTTAGCCATCAATCACACTTTGAAATGCAAACGGACTAATATATCACATTATGAAAAATTACATAAAACATAGAAATATCTTACCTGTAATAGCGTGGAGCAGACTGCCAGATTGCTACCACATTTGCTTCCTTTTCACTCACAGTAAAATAGCAGTAGATAAAGAAGCATATTTAGTTTACCAGAAAACTAGCAAATACATATAAAAGAAAATTTATATACGATATGTTTTTCATTTAAGAATGTTCCTTTTCGATTGAGTCTTGACTCTATCACCAAAGGTTCAGATGATGTTATGGGGGCGTTGGTAACTGTGTAGCCAGCTGTGCGCAGTGATGTCATCAGTTGTGTTGTGGAGGTGTGTAGAAGTGGCTCATTCCCTGTACCGCCCTATGTTCTCTGTGTCACCCTCTCTCCGCTCTTTGTGAAGCTAAAGGGCGCCACCAGGATGACCAATAGGGAGGTGTCTATTAACAGTACCAATGCTGAATTTGGAGGTGGTGGAGACGCTGAGGCAGCGGTAGGCGTGAGTAAAAAGGTGAGTCACTATAGCCTCAAACTTCATGCTCTATATATCGCGTTACTGGTAGCTTAATACAGATGTTATTGTGCTATGTTGGAATGTAGATAGTATACTACTATATGCTGTGCTAAGAACTAGAAAATTTATGTAGTTATATCAAGTGTACATGCTTATCCCATTCAAATTTTATATTTTGCAGAGTAAAACCCCAGAATTTTAGGTAAATATGTGTTTAAAAGACTGGCATTTGTTATTCAAGATAAATTTGGTAATTTTTCTGCGTCACCTCATTAATTGATTTTTAATTTTCTCAGGGCAATTGATTTGTTACCTACTAAGAATGAGGAATCTGTGAGGAGAGAAGAACTGCTACATCCAATAACCACTCCCTGTCCCTTTTTCCTTTCTTCAATCTTGTACAGAGTGGGGAAAAGCCTCAAAGACCAGATGATTTTTTTTTCATATTTTGTGCCACTTTATTTGTGGGTTATTAACACCTTGCGTACTATAATCAGAAACAGCACTGAATACACTTTAGAGAATTTAAGGGTGCATTACACATGCACATAAAAAGTGTACCAGACTAGCCAGGTTGTGGGGGTTCAATGGGCCTGCAGGCTGCTGCTTCGGAGAGCCTGGGTTCAGCCTGGGCTATTGGGGTGAAGACCCCAAAGACTTCACCAGGTATTCACTAGCTTTGGGAAAGAAATTTTTACAATTATTGAGCTTCTTACAGTATTGTATTCTGACATGTTAATGGATGGATCATAATATTCACCCAGATATTTGTCATTTTCATGTTAAAATTGAAATTTTTTTTGCATCTCAGAAAACATTTTCAATGATTGCAGCAGCCTTTGTTTAAAAGATTTAGGCAATTAATCCACAGAGGAAGACGAAATGTTAAAAGCAGTGTGAAAGTTTTGTTGAAAACTGCCAGACTAGGGAGCCTTGCCTAACCCCCTGTTACCCCAACTTGAGCTTAGTAGTCCTTGACTGGGAGTTCTGTCCTTTGGCTCCCTGACTGAAGCCCACTAGCCCTTAACTCTGGGGATCTGCCTTCCAACCTATTCTACCTTACCATACTCCACCTCAGGGGTTCTGCCATCTGGACCTCCTGTAGAAAAACAGAATCATGAAAATGCCATTTACCTTATTAACATGGATGGAGGGAGTTTGTGGAAGGATTGTAAAATTTCTTATTTGATTCCAGATGACTTTTGAAGTGTGAAGTTTTTCTGATGTGTTTTGGAACTTGTGCCTTAGCTTCCCCTGCATAAGTGTTTGAAATTCGCTGTACTAGCCCTGCTTCCTGGATTCATAGTCTCTTGTTCATAAGATACTTAAGCTTATTATAAAAGTCCCAATGGTCTGGAATGATTATTTTCCTGGACAGGTCCACTGTTACTCTGCTGCGAGTGTTGTTTCAGTTCTGTGAGGAACAGGAACCAAAGAGAATTTCTTACTCTCGCTCTCATTTCTGTGAATATTAATGCCCTTCATTCGCATGGCCCATATTGCATTTTCTTACTCATACTTAACTTTCATTAGCTTCATCAATAATTCCACGACCACCAAGCTTTTCAGAGTTCAACTCGCATTGATTAGTATCCCACTTTGCAACTGAACAAATCCTAGCCCACATTGTTTCATGGAGGCAAGCACTGCAAATTCTACTCATTTAACAGTTACATCAGGAAACATACCCTTGTCAAAGTTGCTGCATAATTAGGTGTGATTTGGGAAAAAGAAGTTCATACTGATTTGCTGGACAAATGCTCCATTAGTATTCTCTCCATGTTAGCATGGTAGTGCAAGGAAACAGGCGAGGCATGGTCCAACCCACCCATATACACATGCATGTACATAAACGCCCACACATGCACATATTCATACATATACATTTCAGCATATACATACACAGACATATACATATATACAAATGTGCATATCCATACTTACTGCTTTCATCTGTTTACCGTCGCCACCCCTTCACAAATGAAATAGCATCCCTCCCTTCAGTGAGGCAGCACTAGGAACAGACAAAAAAGACTACATTCGTTGACACTCAGTCTCTAGCTGTCATGTGTAATGCAACGAAACCACAGCTCCCTTTCCACATCCAATCCCACAGACCTTTCCATGGTTTACCCCAGATGCTTCTCATGCCCTGGTTCAATCAATTGACTGCATGTTGAACCTGGTATGCCACATTGTTCTAGTTCACTCTATTCCTTGCATGCCTTTCACCCTCCTGTATATTCAGGTCCCGATAGCTCAAAATCTTTTTCACTCCATCTTTCCACCTCCAGTTTGGTCTCCCACTTCTTCCCTCCACCTCTGACACATATATCCTCTTTGTCAATCTTTTCTCACTCATTCTCTCCATGTCTCCAAACCATTTCAACACACCCTCTTCTACTCTCTCAACCACACTGTTATTATTACCACACATCTCCCTTACTCTTTCATTACTTACTCGATCAAGCCACCTCACATCACATATTGTTCTTAAACATTTCATTTCCAAAGCCTCCACCCTTCCTCCACACAACCCTATCTATAGCCCATGCCTCATAACTATATAACATTGTTGGAACCACTGTTCTTTCAAACATACCCATTTTTGCTCTCCGAGATAACGTTCTGACCTTCCACATGTTCTTCAACGCTCCCAGAACCATCACTCCCTCCCCCATCCAATGACTCAATTCCATTCCCATGGTTCCATTCACTGATAAGTTCACTCCCAGATATCTAAACCATTTCACTTCCTCCAGTTTTCCTCCATTCAAACTTACCTCCCAATTAACTTGTCCCGGGAGCGGGGGGCCAGAAATTCTCCCCTCCTTGTATTTTTTTTAACTTTCTAAAATGGGAAACAGAAGAGGGAGTCACGCGGGGAGTGCTCATCCTCCTCGAAGGCTCAGACTGGGGTGTCTAAATGTGTGTGGATGTAACCAAGATGTGAAAAAAGGAGAGATAGGTAGTATGTTTGAGGAAAGAAACCTGGATGTTTTGGCTCTGAGTGAAATGAAGCTCAAGGGTAAAGGGAAGAGTGGTTTGGGAATGTCTTGGGAGTAAAGGGTTAGTGAGAGGACAAGAGCAAGGGAAGGAGTAGCAGTACTCCTGAAACAGGAGTTATGGGAGTATGTGATAGAATGTAAGAAAGAAAATTCTCGATTAATGTGGGTAAAACTGAAAGTTGATGGAGAGAGATGGGTGATTATTGGTGCATATGCACCTGGGCATGAGAAGAAAGATCATGAGAGGCAAGTGTTTTGGGAGCAGCTGAATGAGTGTGTTAGTGGTTTTGATGCACGAGACCGGGTTATAGTGATGGGTGATTTGAATGCAAAGGTGAGTAATGTGGCAGTTGAGGGAATAATTGGTATACATGGGGTGTTCAGTGTTGTAAATGGAAATGGTGAAGAGCTTGTAGATTTATGTGCTGAAAAAGGACTGGTGATTGGGAATACCTGGTTTAAAAAGCGAGATATGCATAACTATACGTATGTAAGTAGGAGAGATGGCCAGAGAGCGTTATTGGATTATGTGTTAATTGACAGGCGCGATAGAGAGACTTTTGGATGTTAATGTGCTGAGAGGTGCAACTGGAGGAATGTCTGATCATTATCTTGTGGAGGCTAAGGTGAAGATTTGTGTGGGTTTTCAGAAAAGAAGAGTGAATGTTGGGGTGAAGAGGGTGGTGAGAGTAAGTGAGCTTGGGAAGGAGACTTGTGTGAGGAAGTACCAGGAGAGACTGAGTACAGAATGGAAAAAGGTGAGAACAATGGAAGTAAGGGGAGTGGGGGAGGAATGGGATGTATCTAGGGAATCAGTCATGGATTGTGCAAAAGATGCTTGTGGCATGAGAAGAGAGGGAGGTGGGTTGATTAGAAAAGGTAGTGAGTGGTGGGATGAAGAAGTAAGATTATTAGTGAAAGAGAAGAGAGAGGCATTTGGACGATTTTTGCAGGGAAAAAATGCAATTGAGTGGGAGATGTATAAAAGAGTTTGGTAAAGTTTGTGAAAGAAGAAAGTTAAGAGTAAATGTGAATAAGAGCAAGGTTATTAGGTACAGTAGGGTTGAGGGTCAAGTCAATTGGGAGGTGAGTTTGAATGGAGAAAAACTGGAGGAAGTGAAGTGTTTTAGATATCTGGGAGTGGATCTGGCAGCGGATGGAACCATGGAAGCGGAAGTGGATCATAGGGTGGGGGAGGGGGCGAAAATTCTGGGAGCCTTGAAGAATGTGTGGAAGTCGAGAACATTATCTCGGAAAGCAAAAATGGGTATGTTTGAAGGAATAGTGGTTCCAACAATGTTGTATGGTTGCGAGGCGTGGGCTATGGATAGAGTTGTGCGCAGGAGGATGGATGTGCTGGAAATGAGATGTTTGAGGACAATGTGTGGTGTGAGGTGGTTTGATCGAGTAAGTAACGTAAGTTTAAGAGAGATGTGTAGAAATAAAAAGAGCGTGGTTGAGAGAGCAGAAGAGGGTGTTTTGAAATGGTTTGGGCACATGGAGAGAATGAGTGAGGAAAGATTGACCAAGAGGATATATGTGTCGGAGGTGGAGGGAACGAGGAGAAGAGGGAGACCAAATTGGAGGTGGAAAGATGGAGTGAAAAAGATTTTGTGTGATCGGGGCCTGGACATGCAGGAGGGTGAAAGGAGGGCAAGGAATAGAGTGAATTGGAGAGATGTGGTATACCAGGTTGACGTGCTGTCAGTGGATTGAATCAAGGCATGTGAAGCGTCTGGGGTAAACCATGGAAAGCTGTGTAGGTATGTATATTTGCGTGTGTGGACGTATGTATATACATGTGTATGGGGGTGGGTTGGGCCATTTCTTTCGTCTGTTTCCTTGCGCTACCTCGCAAACGCGGGAGACAGCGACAAAGCAAAAAAAAAAAAAAAAAAAGAAGAGAGAGGCATTTGGACGATTTTTGCAGGGAAAAAATGAAATTGAGTGGGAGACGTATAAAAGAAAGAGACAGGAGGTCAAGAGAAAGGTGCAAGAGGTGAAAAAAAGGGCAAATGAGAGTTGGGGTGAGAGAGTATCATTAAATTTTAGGGAGAATAAAAAGATGTTCTGGAAGGAGGTAAATAAAGTGCGTAAGACAAGGGAGCAAATGGGAACTTCAGTGAAGGGCGCAAATGGGGAGGTGATAACAAGTAGTGGTGATGTGAGAAGGAGATGGAGTGAGTATTTTGAAGGTTTGTTGAATGTGTTTGATGATAGAGTGGCAGATATAGGGTGTTTTGGTCGAGGTGGTGTGCAAAGTGCGAGGCTTAGGGAAAATGAGTTGGTAAACAGAGAAGAGGTAGTAAAAGCTTTGCGGAAGATGAAAGCCGGCAAGGCAGCAGGTTTGGATGGTATTGCAGTGGAATTTATTAAAAAAGGGGATGACTGTATTGTTGACTGGTTGGTAAGGTTATTTAATGTATGTATGACTCATGGTGAGGTGCCTGAGGATTGGCGGAATGCGTGCATAGTGCCATTGTACAAAGGCAAAGGGGATAAGAGTGAGTGCTCAAATTACAGAGGTATAAGTTTGTTGAGTATTCCTGGCAAATTATATGGGAGGGTATTGATTGAGAGGGTGAAGGCATGTACAGAGCATCAGATTGGGGAAGAGCAGTGTGGTTTCAGAAGTGGTAGAGGATGTGTGGATCAGGTGTTTGCTTTGAAGAATGTATGTGAGAAATACTTAGAAAAGCAAATGGATTTGTATGTAGCATTTATGGATCTGGAGAAGGCATATGATAGAGTTGATAGAGATGCTCTGTGGAAGGTATTAAGAATATATGGTGTGGGAGGCAAGTTGTTAGAAGCAGTGAAAAGTTTTTATCGAGGATGTAAGGCATGTGTACGTGTAGGAAGAGAGGAAAGTGATTGGTTCTCAGTGAATGTAGGTTTGCGGCAGGGGTGTGTGATGTCTCCATGGTTGTTTAATTTGTTTATGGATGGGGTTGTTAGGGAGGTGAATGCAAGAGTTTTGGAAAGAGGGGCAAGTATGAAGTCTGTTGGGGATGAGAGAGCTTGGGAAGTGAGTCAGTTGTTGTTTGCTGATGATACAGAGCTGGTGGCTGATTCATGTGAGAAACTGCAGAAGCTGGTGACTGAGTTTGGTAAAGTGTGTGAAAGAAGAAAGTTAAGAGTAAATGTGAATAAGAGCAAGGTTATTAGGTACAGTAGGGTTGAGGGTCAATTCAATTGGGAGGTGAGTTTGAATGGAGAAAAACTGGAGGAAGTGAAGTGTTTTAGATATCTGGGAGTGGATCTGGCAGCGGATGGAACCATGGAAGCGGAAGTGGATCATAGGGTGGGGGAGGGGGGGAAAATTCTGGGAGCCTTGAAGAATGTGTGGAAGTCGAGAACATTATCTCGGAAAGCAAAAATGGGTATGTTTGAAGGAATAGTGGTTCCAACAATGTTGTATGGTTGCGAGGCGTGGACTATGGATTGAGTTGTGCGCAGGAGGATGGATGTGCTGGAAATGAGATGTTTGAGGACAATGTGTGGTGTGAGGTGGTTTGATCGAGTAAGTAACGTAAGGGTAAGAGAGATGTGTGGAAATAAAAAGAGCGTGGTTGAGAGAGCAGAAGAGGGTGTTTTGAAATGGTTTGGTCACATGGAGAGAATGAGTGAGGAAAGGTTGTCCAAGAGGATATATGTGTCGGAGGTGGAGGGAACGAGGAGAAGAGGGAGACCAAATTGGAGGTGGAAAGATGGAGTGAAAAAGATTTTGTGTATCGGGGCCTGAACATGCAGGAGGGTGAAAGGAGGGCAAAGAATAGAGTGAATTGGAGCGATGTGGTATACCGGGGTTGAGGTGCTGTCAGTGGATTGAATCAAGGCATGTGTATGGGGGTGGGTTGGGCCATTTCTTTCGTCTGTTTCCTTGCGCTACCTCGCAAACGCGGGAGACAGCGACAAAGCAAAAAATATATATATATATATATATATATATATATATATATATATATATATATATATATATATATATATATATATATAAAGTGCGTAAGACAAGGGAGCAAATGGGAACTTCAGTGAAGGGCGCAAATGGGGAGGTGATAACAAGTAGTGGTGATGTGAGAAGGAGATGGAGTGAGTAATTTGAAGGTTTGTTGAATGTGTTTGATGATAGAGTGGCAGATATAGGGTGTTTTGGTCGAGGTGGTGTGCAAAGTGAGAGGGTTAGGGAAAATGATTTGGTAAACAGAGAAGATGTAGTGAAAGCTTTGCGGAAGATGAAAGCCGGCAAGGCAGCAGGTTTGGATGGTATTGCAGTGGAATTTATTAAAAAAGGGGGTGACTGTATTGTTGACTGGTTGGTAAGGTTACTTAATGTATGTATGACTCATGGTGAGGTGCCTGAGGATTGGCGGAATGCGTGCATAGTGCCATTGTACAAAGGCAAAGGGGATAAGAGTGAGTGCTCAAATTACAGAGGTATAAGTTTGTTGAGTATTCCTGGTAAATTATATGGGAGGGTATTGATTGAGAGGGTGAAGGCATGTACAGAGCATCAGATTGGGGAAGAGCAGTGTGGTTTCAGAAGTGGTAGAGGATGTGTGGATCAGATGTTTGCTTTGAAGAATATATGTGAGAAATACTTAGAAAAGCAAATGGATTTGTATGTAGCATTTATGGATCTGGAGAAGGCATATGATAGAGTTGATAGAGATGCTCTGTGGAAGGTATTAAGAATATATGGTGTGGGAGGCAAGTTGTTAGAAGCAGTGAAAAGTTTTTATCGAGGATGTAAGGCATGTGTACGTGTAGGAAGAGAGGAAAGTGATTGGTTCTCAGTGAATGTAGGTTTGCGGCAGGGGTGTGTGATGTCTCCATGGTTGTTTAATTTGTTTATGGATGGGGTTGTTAGGGAGGTGAATGCAAGAGTTTTGGAAAGAGGGGCAAGTATGAAGTCTGTTGGGGATGAGAGAGCTTGGGAAGTGAGTCAGTTGTTGTTCGCTGATGATACAGCGCTGGTGGCTGATTCATGTGAGAAACTGCAGAAGCTGGTGACTGAGTTTGGAAAAGTGTGTAGAAGAAGAAAGTTAAGAGTAAATGTGAATAAGAGCAAGGTTATTAGGTACAGTAGGGTTGAGGGTCAAGTCAATTGGGAGGTGAGTTTGAATGGAGAAAAACTGGAGGAAGTGAAGTGTTTTAGATATCTGGGAGTGGATCTGGCAGCGGATGAAACCATGGAAGCGGAAGTGGATCATAGGGTGGGGGAGGGGGCGAAAATCCTGGGGGCCTTGAAGAATGTGTGGAAGTCGAGAACATTATCTCGGAAAGCAAAAATGGGTATGTTTGAAGGAATAGTGGTTCCAACAATGTCGTATGGTTGCGAGGCGTGGGCTATGGATAGAGATGTGCGCAGGAGGATGGATGTGCTGGAAATGAGATGTTTGAGGACAATGTGTGGTGTGAGGTGGTTTGATCGAGTAAGTAACGTAAGGGTAAGAGAGATGTGTGGAAATAAAAAGAGCGTGGTTGAGAGAGCAGAAGAGGGTGTTTTGAAGTGGTTTGGGCACATGGAGAGGATGAGTGAGGAAAGATTGACCAAGAGGATATATGTGTCGGAGGTGGAGGGAACAAGGAGAAGAGGGAGACCAAATTGGAGGTGGAAAGATGGAGTGAAAAAGATTTTGTGTGATCGGGGCCTGAACATGCAGGAGGGTGAAAGGAGGGCAAGGAATAGAGTGAATTGGAGCGATGTGGTATACCGGGGTTGACGTGCTGTCAGTGGATTGAATCAGGGCATGTGAGGCGTCTGGGGTAAACCATGGAAAGTTCTGTGGGGCCTGGATGTGGAAAGGGAACTGTGGTTTTGGGCATTATTACATGACAGCTAGAGACTGAGTGTGAACGAATGGGGCCTTTGTTGTCTTTTTCTAGTGCTACCTCGCAACCTTCAGGGGGTAGGGGGATGTTATTTCATGTGTGGCGAGGTGGCGATGGGAATGAATAAAGGCAGACTGTGAATTGTGTGCATATGTATATATGTATGTGTCTGTGTGTGTATATATATGTGTACATTGAGATGTATGGGTATGTACATTTGTGTGAGTAACGTGTATGTATATACATGTGTATGGGGGTGGGTTGGGCTATTTCTTTCGTCTGTTTCCTTGCGCTACCTTGCAAACGCTGGAGACAGCGACAAAGCAAAATGAATAAATGTACATATGAATATATATATATATATATATATATATATATATATATATATATATATATATATATATATATATATATTTTTTTTTTTTTATACTTTGTCGCTGTCTCCCGCGTTTGCGAGGTAGCGCAAGGAAACAGACGAAAGAAATGGCCCAACCATGGAACCATGGAAGAGGAAGTGAATCATAGGGTGGGGGAGGGGGCGAAAGTTCTGGGAGCATTGAAAAATGTGTGGAAGTCGAGAACATTGTCTCAGAAAGCAAAAATGGGTATGTTTGAAGGAATAGTGGTTCCAACAATGTTGTATAGTTGCGAGGCGTGGGCTATGAATAGAGTTGTGCGTAGGAGGGTGGATATGCTGGAAATGAGATGTTTGAGGACAATATGTGGTGTGAGGTGGTTTGATCGAGTAAGTAATGTAAGGGTAAGAGAGATGTGTGGAAATAAAAAGAGTGTGGTTGAGAGAGCAGAAGAGGGTGTTTTGAAATGGTTTGGTCACATGGAGAGAATGAGTGAGGAAAGATTGACTAAGAGGATATATGCGTCAGAGGTGGAGGGAATGAGGAGAAGTGGGAGACGAAATTGGAGGTGGAAAGATGGAGTGAAAAAGATTTTGAGTGATCGGGGCCTGAACATGCAGGAGGGTGAAAGGCGTGCAAGGAATAGAGTGAATTGGATTGATGTGGTATACCGGGGTCGACGTGCTGTCTATGGATTGAAACAGGGCATGTGAAGTGTCTGGGGTAAACCATGGAAAGTGGTGTGGGGCCTGGATGTGGAAAGGGAGCTGTGGTTTCGGTGCATTATTACATTATAGCTAGAGACTGAGTGTGAACGAATGGGGCCTTTGTTGTCTTTCCCTAGCACTACCTTGCACATATGAGGGGGAAGGGGGTTGTTATTCCATGTGTGGCGAGGTGGTGATGGGAATAAATAAAGGCAGAAAGTATGAATTATTTACATGTGTATATATGTATATGTTTGTGTGTGTATATATATGTGTACATTGAGATGTATAGGTATGTATATTTGCGTGTGTGGACGTGTATGTATATACATGTGTATGTGGGTGAGTTGGGCCATTCTTTCGTCTGTTTCCTTGTGCTACCTCTCTAACGCGGGAGACAGCGACAAAGCAAAATAAATATAAATAGATATTGATATACATCGAAGTGACGTAGCTAGGGCGCCATTTGGTAAATATACGATTGTCCAAGACAAATAACGAGCGTATCATGAACTTATTGTGTGGACAAGAAGGTGAGTTGTTTGCAAATCTTATCAACAATAAAGTTATCCAATTTGTATGGACCGTCAGTAATAGTAAGATTATAATTTTCATACATATTCGCCATTTCCCTCATTAGTGAGGTAGCGTTAAGGAGAGAGTGAGCCTAAGAGGGAAAGTCCTCACTTGGCCGCGTCATCAGTTCCTTCTTTTGGAAAAAGAAAAAAACAAGAGAGGAGGATTTCCAGTCCCCTGCTCCCCCCCTGTTTAGTCGCCTTTTATGACATGCATGGAATATGTGGGAAGCATTCTTTTTCCTTATCCCTGGGGCATGTGAAACGTCTGGGGCAAACCATGGAAAGGTCTGTGGGGCCTGGATGTAGGTAGGGAGCTGTGGTTTGGATGCATTACACATGACAGCTAGAGACTGAGTGGGAATGAATGTGGCCTTTTTTGTCTGTTTTCCTGGTGCTACCTTACTGAAGCAGGGGCTAGCGATGCTGTTTCCTGTGGGATGGGATGGTGCCGGGAATAGATGAAGGCAAGCAAGTATGAATATGTACACGTGTACATTTGTGTATGTCTGTGTATGTATGTGTGTATATGTTGATATTTATATGTATGTATTTGTGCGTGTATGGGCATTTATGTAGATATACATGCATATGAATGGATGAGCCATTCCTTGTCTGTTTTCTGGCACTACCTTACTGATGTGGGAAACAGCAATTAATTATGGTAAATATTCATATTTGCTTGCCTTCATCCATTTCCGGCACTACCGCCCCACAGGAATTAGTATTGCTACCCCCTGCAGCAAGGTAGCACCAGGAAAACAGACAAAAAAGGCTACATTCATTAACACTCAGTCTCTAGCTGTCATATGTAATTCACTGAAATCACAGCTCCCTGTCCATGTACAGACCTTTCCATGGTTTACCCCAGATGTTTCACATGCCCTGGTTCAGTCCATTGACAGTATGTCGATCCCGGTATACCACATCATTCCAATTCACTGTATTCCTTGCATGCTTCTCTCCCTCCTGTATGTTTAGGCCCCTACTGCTCAAAATCTTTTTCACTCCATCCTTCCACCTCCAGTTTGGTCTCCCACTTCTCCTTGTTCTCTCCACCTCTGACACATGTATCCTCTTTGTCAATCTTTCCTCACTCATTCTCTTCATATGTCCAAACCACTTCAACACACCCTCTCCTGCTCTCTTAACCAATTTCTTTTCATTTCCACACATAAGAGGCTGCAGTCATGGACAAAAGTCCTTCTCTAGGCCAGGCTTTAATTGAAATATAGAGAGGATTATGAATGAGAAAAGAAGACAGATTTTGAAGGAAGTTGAAAAGCTTTTCTTTTAAAACATCTTCAAAGAAGTGCAGGGTCATAGTTATTTACTTCATTGCCAAGAACATGTAGTCCATTTTACAATTTGCCTCACTAAATTGTGAGATTGACAGCTATATGCCAAATATATTGATCAAGGATAATTATTGCTGATTGAGAAACAATGATGGAGTCATCATCACTCCGGCTAATCGTTTCCTACACTTCTGAATATTTTGGAATTATTCTTATTCATGAAATGCACAGGTAATCATTCAGGCCGGATGTGTGCAAAAGGCGCAATTTTCAAGCTGAGCATACATAAAAGATAGCTTTTAGCATAGTTCTTTATAGTATTATTATGCTTTCATGTCATGTATAAACAAAAGTAATATTCAAAAGACAGCTTGTGTCACTCCATGATTTAGAAGTTTCCTTTTCTCAAGATACACTATTTTTTATCACCTAGTATTTTTATTATGGAAGTAAGGGGAGTGGGGGAGGAATGGGATGTATTTAGGGAATCTGTGATGGATTGCGCAAAAGATGCTTGTGGCATGAGAAGAGTGGGAGGTGTGTTGATTAGAAAGGGTAGTGAGTGGTGGGATGAAGAAGTAAGAGTATTAGTGAAAGAGAAGAGAGAGGCATTTGGATGATTTTTGCAGGGAAAAAATGCAATTGAGTGGGAGATGTATAAAAGAAAGAGACAGGAGGTCAAGAGAAAGGTGCAAGAGGTGAAAAAAAGGGCAAATGAGAGTTGGGGTGAGAGAGTATCATTAAATTTTAGGGAGGATAAAAAGATGTTCTGGAAGGAGGTAAATAAAGTGCGTAAGACAAGGGAGCAAATGGGAACTTCAGTGAAGGGCACAAATGGGGAGGTGATAACAAGTAGTGGTGATGTGAGAAGGAGATGGAGTGAGTATTTTGAAGGTTTGTTGAATGTGTTTGATGATAGAGTGGCAGATATAGGGTGTTTTGGTCGAGGTGGTGTGCAAAGTGAGAGGGTTAGGGAAAATGATTTGGTAAACAGAGAAGAGGTAGTAAAAGCTTTGCGGAAGATGAAAGCCGGCAAGGCAGCAGGTTTGGATGGTATTGCAGTGGAATTTATTAAAAAAGGGGGTGACTGTATTGTTGACTGGTTGGTAAGGTTATTTAATGTATGTATGACTCATGGTGAGGTGCCTGAGGATTGGCGGAATGCATGCATAGTGCCATTGTACAAAGGCAAAGGGGATAAGAGTGAGTGCTCAAATTACAGAGGTATAAGTTTGTTGAGTATTCCTGGTAAATTATATGGGAGGATATTGATTGAGAGGGTGAAGGCATGTACAGAGCATCAGATTGGGGAAGAGCAGTGTGGTTTCAGAAGTGGTAGAGGATGTGTGGATCAGGTGTTTGCTTTGAAGAATGCATGTGAGAAATACTTAGAAAAGGAAATGGATTTGTATGTAGCATTTATGGATCTGGAGAAGGCATATGATAGAGTTGATAGAGATGCTCTGTGGAAGGTATTAAGAATATATGGTGTGGGAGGCAAGTTGTTAGAAGCAGTGAAAAGTTTTTATCGAGGATGTAAGGCATGTGTACGTGTAGGAAGAGAGGAAAGTGATTGGTTCTCAGTGAATGTAGGTTTGCGGCAGGGGTGTGTTATGTCTCCATGGTTGTTTAATTTGTTTATGGATGGGGTTGTTAGGGAGGTGAATGCAAGAGTTTTGGAAAGAGGGGCAAGTATGAAGTCTGTTGGGGATGAGAGAGCTTGGGAAGTGAGTCAGTTGTTGTTCGCTGATGATACAGCGCTGGTGGCTGATTCATGTGAGAAACTGCAGAAGCTGGTGACTGAGTTTGGTAAAGTGTGTGAAAGAAGAAAGTTAAGAGTAAATGTGAATAAGAGCAAGGTTATTAGGTACAGTAGGGTTGAGGGTCAAGTCAATTGGGAGGTGAGTTTGAATGGAGAAAAACTGGAGGAAGTGAAGTGTTTTAGATATCTGGGAGTGGATCTGGCAGCGGATGGAACCATGGAAGCGGAAGTGGATCATAGGATGGGGGAGGGGGCGAAAATTCTGGGAGCCTTGAAGAATGTGTGGAAGTCGAGAACATTATCTCGGAAAGCAAAAATGGGTATGTTTGAAGGAATAGTGGTTCCAACAATGTTGTATGGTTGCGAGGCGTGGGCTATGGATAGAGTGGTGCGCAGGAGGATGGATGTGCTGGAAATGAGATGTTTGAGGACAATGTGTGGTGTGAGGTGGTTTGATCGAGTAAGTAACGTAAGGGTAAGAGAGATGTGTGGAAATAAAAAGAGCGTGGTTGAGAGAGCAGAAGAGGGTGTTTTGAAATGGTTTGGGCACATGGAGAGAATGAGTGAGGAAAGATTGACCAAGAGGATATATGTGTCGGAGGTGGAGGGAACGAGGAGAAGAGGGAGACCAAATTGGAGGTGGAAAGATGGAGTGAAAAAGATTTTGTGTATCGGGGCCTGAACATGCAGGAGGGTGAAAGGAGGGCAAAGAATAGAGTGAATTGGAGCGATGTGGTATACCGGGGTTGAGGTGCTGTCAGTGGATTGAATCAAGGCATGTGTATGGGGGTGGGTTGGGCCATTTCTTTCGTCTGTTTCCTTGCGCTACCTCGCAAACGCGGGAGACAGCGACAAAGCAAAAAATATATATATATATATATATATATATGTATTATATATATATATATATATATATATATATATATATATATATATATATAAAGTGCGTAAGACAAGGGAGCAAATGGGAACTTCAGTGAAGGGCGCAAATGGGGAGGTGATAACAAGTAGTGGTGATGTGAGAAGGAGATGGAGTGAGTAATTTGAAGGTTTGTTGAATGTGTTTGATGATAGAGTGGCAGATATAGGGTGTTTTGGTCGAGGTGGTGTGCAAAGTGAGAGGGTTAGGGAAAATGATTTGGTAAACAGAGAAGAGGTAGTGAAAGCTTTGCGGAAGATGAAAGCCGGCAAGGCAGCAGGTTTGGATGGTATTGCAGTGGAATTTATAAAAAAAGGGGGGTGACTGTATTGTTGACTGGTTGGTAAGGTTATTTAATGTATGTATGACTCATGGTGAGGTGCCTGAGGATTGGCGGAATGCGTGCATAGTGCCATTGTACAAAGGCAAAGGGGATAAGAGTGAGTGCTCAAATTACAGAGGTATAAGTTTGTTGAGTATTCCTGGTAAATTATATGGGAGAGTATTGATTGAGAGGGTGAAGGCATGTACAGAGCATCAGATTGGGGAAGAGCAGTGTGGTTTCAGAAGTGGTAGAGGATGTGTGGATCAGGTGTTTGCTTTGAAGAATGTATGTGAGAAATACTTAGAAAAGCAAATGGATTTGTATGTAGCATTTATGGATCTGGAGAAGGCATATGATAGAGTTGATAGAGATGCTCTGTGGAAGGTATTAAGAATATATGGTGTGGGAGGCAAGTTGTTAGAAGCAGTGAAAAGTTTTTATCGAGGATGCAAGGCATGTGTACGTGTAGGAAGAGAGGAAAGTGATTGGTTCTCAGTGAATGTAGGTTTGCGGCAGGGGTGTGTGATGTCTCCATGGGTGTTTAATTTGTTTATGGATGGGGTTGTTAGGGAGGTAAATGCAAGAGTCTTGGAAAGAGGGGCAAGTATGAAGTCTGTTGGGGATGAGAGAGCTTGGGAAGTGAGTCAGTTGTTGTTTGCTGATGATACAGCGCTGGTGGCGGATTCATGTTAGAAACTGCAGAAGCTGGTGACGGAGTTTGGTAAAGTGTGTGGAAGAAGAAAGTTAAGAGTAAATGTGAATAAGAGCAAGGTTATTAGGTACAGTAGGGTTGAGGGTCAAGTCAATTGGGAGGTGAGTTTGAATGGAGAAAAACTGGAGGAAGTGAAGTGTTTTAGATATCTGGGAGTGGATCTGGCAGCGGATGGAACCATGGAAGCGGAAGTGGATCATAGGGTGGGGGAGGGGGCGAAAATCCTGGGGAGCCTTGAAGAATGTGTGGAAGTCGAGAACATTATCTCGGAAAGCAAAAATGGGTATGTTTGAAGGAATAGTAGTTCCAACAATGTCGTATGGTTGCGAGGCGTGGGCTATGGATAGAGTTGTGCGCAGGAGGATGGATGTGCTGGAAATGAGATGTTTGAGGACAATGTGTGGTGTGAGGTGGTTTGATCGAGTAAGTAACGTAAGGGTAAGAGAGATGTGTGGAAATAAAAAGAGCGTGGTTGAGAGAGCAGAAGAGGGTGTTTTGAAATGGTTTGGGCACATGGAGAGAATGAGTGAGGAAAGATTGACCAAGAGGATATATGTGTCGGAGGTGGAGGGAACGAGGAGAAGAGGGAGACCAAATTGGAGGTGGAAAGATGGAGTGAAAAAGATTTTGTGTGATCGGGGCCTGAACATGCAGGAGGGTGAAAGGAGGGCAAGGAATAGAGTGAATTGGAGCGATGTGGTATACCGGGGTTGACGTGCTGTCAGTGGATTGAATCAGGGCATGTGAGGCGTCTGGGGTAAACCATGGAAAGTTCTGTGGGGCCTGGATGTGGAAAGGGAACTGTGGTTTTGGGCATTATTACATGACAGCTAGAGACTGAGTGTGAACGAATGGGGCCTTTGTTGTCTTTTTCTAGTGCTACCTCGCAACCTTCAGGGGGTAGGGGGATGTTATTTCATGTGTGGCGAGGTGGCGATGGGAATGAATAAAGGCAGACTGTGAATTGTGTGCATATGTATATATGTATGTGTCTGTGTGTGTATATATTGTGTACATTGAGATGTATGGGTATGTACATTTGTGTGAGTAACGTGTATGTATATACATGTGTATGGGGTGGGTTGGGCTATTTCTTTCGTCTGTTTCCTTGCGCTACCTTGCAAACGCTGGAGACAGCGACAAAGCAAAGTATAAAAAAAAAAAAAAATATATATATATATATTTTTTTTTTTTTATACTTTGTTGCTGTTTCCCGCGTTTGCGAGGTAGCGCAAGGAAACAGACGAAAGAAATGGCCCCCCCCCCCCATACACATGTATATACATACGTCCACACACGCAAATATACATACCTACACAGCTTTCCATGGTTTACCCCAGACTCTTCACATGCCTTGATTCAATCCACTGACAGCACGTCAGCCCCGGTATACCACATCGCTCCAATTCACTCTATTCCTTGCCCTCCTTTCACCCTCCTGCATGTTCAGGCCCCGATCACACAAAATCTTTTTCACTCCATCTTTCCACCTCCAATTTGGTCTCCCTCTTCTCCTTGTTCCCTCCACCTCCGACACATATATCCTCTTGGTCAATCTTTCCTCACTCATCCTCTCCATGTGCCCAAACCACTTCAAATCAAAACACCCTCTTCTGCTCTCTCAACCACGCTCTTTTTATTTCCACACATCTCTCTTACCCTTACGTTACTCATATATATATATATATATATATATATATATATATATATATATATATATATATATATATATATATATATATTTATTTATTATTTATTTTGCTTTGTCGCTGTCTCCCGCGTTTGCGAGGTAGCGCAAGGAAACAGACGAAAGAAATGGCCCAACCATGGAACCATGGAAGAGGAAGTGAATCATAGGGTGGGGGAGGGGGCGAAAGTTCTGGGAGCATTGAAAAATGTGTGGAAGTCGAGAACATTGTCTCAGAAAGCAAAAATGGGTATGTTTGAAGGAATAGTGGTTCCAACAATGTTGTATAGTTGCGAGGCGTGGGCTGTGAATAGAGTTGTGCGTAGGAGGGTGGATATGCTGGAAATGAGATGTTTGAGGACAATATGTGGTGTGAGGTGGTTTGATCGAGTAAGTAATGTAAGGGTAAGAGAGATGTGTGGAAATAAAAAGAGTGTGGTTGAGAGAGCAGAAGAGGGTGTTTTGAAATGGTTTGGTCACATGGAGAGAATGAGTGAGGAAAGATTGACTAAGAGGATATATGCGTCAGAGGTGGAGGGAATGAGGAGAAGTGGGAGACGAAATTGGAGGTGGAAAGATGGAGTGAAAAAGATTTTGAGTGATCGGGGCCTGAACATGCAGGAGGGTGAAAGGCGTGCAAGGAATAGAGTGAATTGGATTGATGTGGTATACCGGGGTTGACGTGCTGTCTATGGATTGAAACAGGGCATGTGAAGTGTCTGGGGTAAACCATGGAAAGTGGTGTGGGGCCTGGATGTGGAAAGGGAGCTGTGGTTTCGGTGCATTATTACATTATAGCTAGAGACTGAGTGTGAACGAATGGGGCCTTTGTTGTCTTTCCCTAGCACTACCTTGCACATATGAGGGGGAAGGGGGTTGTTATTCCATATGTGGCGAGGTGGTGATGGGAATAAATAAAGGCAGAAAGTATGAATTATTTACATGTGTATATATGTATATGTTTGTGTGTGTATATATATGTGTACATTGAGATGTATAGGTATGTATATTTGCGTGTGTGGACGTGTATGTATATACATGTGTATGTGGGTGAGTTGGGCCATTCTTTCGTCTGTTTCCTTGTGCTACCTCTCTAACGCGGGAGACAGCGACAAAGCAAAATAAATATAAATAGATATTGATATACATCAAAGTGACGTAGCTAGGGCGCCATTTGGTAAATATACGATTGTCCAAGACAAATAATGAGCGTATCATGAACTTATTGTGTGGACAAGAAGGTGAGTTGTTTGCAAATCTTATCAACAATAAAGTTATCCAATTTGTATGGACCGTCAGTAATAGTAAGATTATAATTTTCATACATATTCGCCATTTCCCTCATTAGTGAGGTAGCGTTAAGGAGAGAGTGAGCCTAAGAGGGAAAGTCCTCACTTGGCCGCGTCATCAGTTCCTTCTTTTGGAAAAAGAAAAAAACAAGAGAGGAGGATTTCCAGTCCCCTGCTCCCTCCCTGTTTAGTCGCCTTTTATGACATGCATGGAATATGTGGGAAGCATTCTTTTTCCTTATCCCTGGGGCATGTGAAACGTCTGGGGCAAACCATGGAAAGGTCTGTGGGGCCTGGATGTAGGTAGGGAGCTGTGGTTTGGATGCATTACACATGACAGCTAGAGACTGAGTGGGAATGAATGTGGCCTTTTTTGTCTGTTTTCCTGGTGCTACCTTACTGAAGCAGGGGCTAGCGATGCTGTTTCCTGTGGGATGGGATGGTGCCGGGAATAGATGAAGGCAAGCAAGTATGAATATGTACACGTGTACATTTGTGTATGTCTGTGTATGTATGTGTGTATATGTTGATATTTATATGTATGTATTTGTGCGTGTATGGGCATTTATGTAGATATACATGCATATGAATGGATGAGCCATTCCTTGTCTGTTTTCTGGCACTACCTTACTGATGTGGGAAACAGCAATTAATTATGGTAAATATTCATATTTGCTTGCCTTCATCCATTTCCGGCACTACCGCCCCACAGGAATTAGTATTGCTACCCCCTGCAGCAAGGTAGCACCAGGAAAACAGACAAAAAAGGCTACATTCATTAACACTCAGTCTCTAGCTGTCATATGTAATTCACTGAAATCACAGCTCCCTATCCATGTACAGACCTTTCCATGGTTTACCCCAGATGTTTCACATGCCCTGGTTCAGTCCATTGACAGTATGTCGATCCCGGTATACCACATCATTCCAATTCACTGTATTCCTTGCATGCTTCTCTCCCTCCTGTATGTTTAGGCCCCTACTGCTCAAAATCTTTTTCACTCCATCCTTCCACCTCCAGTTTGGTCTCCCACTTCTCCTTGTTCTCTCCACCTCTGACACATGTATCCTCTTTGTCAATCTTTCCTCACTCATTCTCTTCATATGTCCAAACCACTTCAACACACCCTCTCCTGCTCTCTTAACCAATTTCTTTTCATTTCCACACATAAGAGGCTGCAGTCATGGACAAAAGTCCTTCTCTAGGCCAGGCTTTAATTGAAATATAGAGAGGATTATGAATGAGAAAAGAAGACAGATTTTGAAGGAAGTTGAAAAGCTTTTCTTTTAAAACATCTTCAAAGAAGTGCAGGGTCATAGTTATTTACTTCATTGCCAAGAACATGTAGTCCATTTTACAATTTGCCTCACTAAATTGTGAGATTGACAGCTATATGCCAAATATATTGATCAAGGATAATTATTGCTGATTGAGAAACAATGATGGAGTCATCATCACTCCGGCTAATCGTTTCCTACACTTCTGAATATTTTGGAATTATTCTTATTCATGAAATGCACAGGTAATCATTCAGGCCGGATGTGTGCAAAAGGCGCAATTTTCAAGCTGAGCATACATAAAAGATAGCTTTTAGCATAGTTCTTTATAGTATTATTATGCTTTCATGTCATGTATAAACAAAAGTAATATTCAAAAGACAGCTTGTATCACTCCATGATATAGAAGTTTCCTTTTCTCAAGATACACTATTTTTTATCATCTAGTATTTTTATTATGGAAGTAAGGGGAGTGGGGGAGGAATGGGATGTATTTAGGGAATCTGTGATGGATTGCGCAAAAGATGCTTGTGGCATGAGAAGAGTGGGAGGTGTGTTGATTAGAAAGGGTAGTGAGTGGTGGGATGAAGAAGTAAGAGTATTAGTGAAAGAGAAGAGAGAGGCATTTGGATGATTTTTGCAGGGAAAAAATGCAATTGAGTGGGAGATGTATAAAAGAAAGAGACAGGAGGTCAAGAGAAAGGTGCAAGAGGTGAAAAAAAGGGCAAATGAGAGTTGGGGTGAGAGAGTATCATTAAATTTTAGGGAGAATAAAAAGATGTTCTGGAAGGAGGTAAATAAAGTGCGTAAGACAAGGGAGCAAATGGGAACTTCAGTGAAGGGCACAAATGGGGAGGTGATAACAAGTAGTGGTGATGTGAGAAGGAGATGGAGTGAGTATTTTGAAGGTTTGTTGAATGTGTTTGATGATAGAGTGGCAGATATAGGGTGTTTTGGTCGAGGTGGTGTGCAAAGTAAGAGGGTTAGGGAAAATGATTTGGTAAACAGAGAAGAGGTAGTAAAAGCTTTGTGGAAGATGAAAGCCGGCAAGGCAGCAGGTTTGGATGGTATTGCAGTGGAATTTATTAAAAAAGGGGATGACTGTATTGTTGACTGGTTGGTAAGGTTATTTAATGTATGTATGACTCATGGTGAGGTGCCTGAGGATTGGCGGAATGCATGCATAGTGCCATTGTACAAAGGCAAAGGGGATAAGAGTGAGTGCTCAAATTACAGAGGTATAAGTTTGTTGAGTATTCCTGGTAAATTATATGGGAGGATATTGATTGAGAGGGTGAAGGCATGTACAGAGCATCAGATTGGGGAAGAGCAGTGTGGTTTCAGAAGTGGTAGAGGATGTGTGGATCAGGTGTTTGCTTTGAAGAATGCATGTGAGAAATACTTAGAAAAGCAAATGGATTTGTATGTAGCATTTATGGATCTGGAGAAGGCATATGATAGAGTTGATAGAGATGCTCTGTGGAAGGTATTAAGAATATATGGTGTGGGAGGCAAGTTGTTAGAAGCAGTGAAAAGTTTTTATCGAGGATGTAAGGCATGTGTACGTGTAGGAAGAGAGGAAAGTGATTGGTTCTCAGTGAATGTAGGTTTGCGGCAGGGGTGTGTTATGTCTCCATGGTTGTTTAATTTGTTTATGGATGGGGTTGTTAGGGAGGTGAATGCAAGAGTTTTGGAAAGAGGGGCAAGTATGAAGTCTGTTGGGGATGAGAGAGCTTGGGAAGTGAGTCAGTTGTTGTTCGCTGATGATACAGCGCTGGTGGCTGATTCATGTGAGAAACTGCAGAAGCTGGTGACTGAGTTTGGTAAAGTGTGTGAAAGAAGAAAGTTAAGAGTAAATGTGAATAAGAGCAAGGTTATTAGGTACAGTAGGGTTGAGGGTCAAGTCAATAGGGAGGTGAGTTTGAATGGAGAAAAACTGGAGGAAGTGAAGTGTTTTAGATATCTGGGAGTGGATCTGGCAGCGGATGGAACCATGGAAGCGGAAGTGGATCATAGGATGGGGGACGGGGCGAAAATTCTGGGAGCCTTGAAGAATGTGTGGAAGTCGAGAACATTATCTCGGAAAGCAAAAATGGGTATGTTTGAAGGAATAGTGGTTCCAACAATGTTGTCTGGTTGCGAGGCGTGGGCTATGGATAGAGTGGTGCGCAGGAGGATGGATGTGCTGGAAATGAGATGTTTGAGGACAATGTGTGGTGTGAGGTGGTTTGATCGAGTAAGTAACGTAAGGGTAAGAGAGATGTGTGGAAATAAAAAGAGCGTGGTTGAGAGAGCAGAAGAGGGTGTTTTGAAATGGTTTGGGCACATGGAGAGAATGAGTGAGGAAAGATTGACCAAGAGGATATATGTGTCGGAGGTGGAGGGTACGAGGAGAAGAGGGAGACCAAATTGGAGGTGGAAAGATGGAGTGAAAAAGATTTTGTGTGATCGGGGCCTGAACATGCAGGAGGGTGAAAGGAGGGCAAGGAATAGAGTGAATTGGAGCGATGTGGTATACCGGGTTTGACGTGCTGTCAGTGGATTGAATCAAGGCATGTGAAGCGTCTGGGGTAAACCATGGAAAGCTGTGTAGGTATGTATATTTGCGTGTGTGGACGTATGTATATACATGTGTATGGGGGTGGGTTGGGCCATTTCTTTCGTCTGTTTCCTTGCGCTACCTCGCAAACGCGGGAGACAGCGACAAAGCAAAAAAAAAAAAAAAAAATTTTATTATCACGTTATGTCTGAAAATCAATACTTATGTTGCTAGTAGCAATTAATCTTAAAATACAAATGACAACATATTCTTTTGCGGTGCTTGACAGGGATAACTATTTTCTCACCTGTGCCACAGCCTTCTGAATTTTCTGTGCATGGTCCTGGTATTTGCCTATCTATCTATCTATCCATCTATAATTATCTGTGATGCACATTCCCTCCCGGAATTCCCATCAAGGGTGTGGCCACAGCAAGTCTCCACTTATCCCTGTCCCCACATGCTTCCCTCTCATATGCCATTTGACTGATTCTTCCACCATTTCTCTTGCTCCAGTATTCTTTCACTCTTTTTCTTCATGTTACAGGTGGTCTCACACCAACCCTTTTAATTTTTCTATCATGCACTCTTCTCGTAAACTCCCAGTCTTGCTTTCCCTCCACAAGCTCAGATCACCACAAAGAATTACATTTCAACCAATCTACCACTCCATGGTTCATTCCCTTTGCATGTCCTGCTGCATTACATCTCTCGTACACCCTGTCATTTATTTCTTCATTCCATCTAGTCATGCCACATGTGCCTATCAAATAGCTCACTTCCACAGCTTGGAGTTTTGACTTCTTTGACTCATTTCATGTCTATGTTTATGCTGCATAGGTCAGGGGTGGGAGGACTTTGCTGTCCTTTAATCCTCTCTTCACTTTCATCTGACACCTCTACCCTTCATTATTCTAGTAAGAGACCCAGTGACTCTTCTTCCTTGTACTTTTCTCTCCCATATATATCCTTCTATATCCCCAAACTTACCCAAGGTAGCTCCTAAAAACTTAAATTCTCTCACCTCTTCCAATCTTTCTTCCCCCATTTCCAGAACACAGTTTAGTACATTTTTCTCACTCTATAGGGTTTTGTAAAATCTATACTTTCACTTTTTCCTTTCAAAACCATTACTTTACTTTTACCTGCATTTACCTGCAACCACCTATGTTTACACATCAAAGAACACACAACCTTTTGCAACTCCTCTTCTCTTTCAGTAAACAACACAGTATCATCTGCAAACAAGCTTGTCACTAGCACCATACCTCACTGCCACACTCCATCTTTGCACACCCCTTCCCTTGTTTTACTTTCATTTGTCTTATCACTTTATCCATATATATGTATATTATAAAGTCCTGGTGACATCACACAGCCCTGCTTCACACCCACATGCAGACTGAAACATTCCCTCAACTCTCCACCCACTCTTACATATGCATTTGTTCATCTATAGAAGGCTTTAACACTGTCCAACAGTTGTTGCCCTACCCCATATATCCTTAACACTTCCATGTTAGTATGAGTGAAGATAAAGTCTAAAAACGATGTATCAGTCCCTCTCATGCTAGAGTGCTCCATGACTTGTTAGCTTAGGAAATTTTCTTGTATGCACTAAAAACTTGTTTCTCTGTGACCTTTTATTGCTGTGAGAATCCAAATTCCCCTAGTTTCTGTCTTTATAATTGAAATCATCCATTATCAGTTCTCTTCCATCTCTAAGAAGTACATGTTTCACTGCTTTATGTACCATCCGGATTGTTCCTTTATTTTCATTGTATATTTTTTTGTGGTTCATCACAATTCTTTGGAGGATTGTATGAGAATAACTCCACTATGCCCTTCTTTGCCTATTATATATTGTCTGAATAGGCATTCTTCCACTGTTTTTTGAAACTTCTGGCTCTCTTTTATTAAAAGCACTAATCCTCCCCCTCCTTTACCTTCTCTTTCCTTTCTTGCTGTCATGTACCCCTCTATGCAGAATAGATGAGAGCTTATCTCTTTCATAAGCTTAGTTTCCAGAATTGTGATAATATCAGGTGCATTTTCCTTGATACAATCCTTGAATTTCATTTCTTTACCATGTACTGTTCATTCATCAGCAATCGAATACAGAACTTTCAGTCTGATTATTGCCATCTCCTAGCATGTATGCTCTCAGCAGGGCTGTTCCATTCTCTTACCATGTGTTGTGTCTCAAGTTTTTTGTCTTCTGCCTGCTTTGTCTCATCTTCTGTGGATGAGGGGCTATGGTTTTGGTGCATTACACATGACGGCAAGAGAATGGATATCAGCAGATGGGGCTTTCTCTTCATCGATTCCTTATCTGCAAGCAAGTTTTCACTAGCCACTATACCTCACCATAACATTCTATCTCTGCACCCCCTTTCCTGGTTTTTCTTTCATCTCTCGTATCACTCCATCCATATATATGTTAAAAAGCCACAGCCTTGCCTAACACCCACATGTATGCCCAAATTTTTGCTTAACTCTCCGTTCACTCTTACACATACATTTGCTATTCTATAGAAGCCTTTCATACCATCCAACCAACAGTGGGCCCCTACCCCATATATCCTAAACACATTCCATAAAGCATTCCACTCAACTCTTCTCATGCTTTCTCTAGGTCAATAAAAGCTGCATACAACTTCTTACCTTTAACTGGATACTTTCCCATAGTCATTTTTACCACAAAAATCTGATTCACACATCTTCCCATCTTTCCTGAAATCCCCTTGGTCTTCACTTATTATGCATGCAGTCACTTCTGTCATTGAAAAAACACATGCATACACTTTTCCTGGTATACTTAACAGACTTACCCTTGTAATTGATACATGTGTCTTTAGCACCTTTTCTTTTGAACAAAGGGACGATAATAGCTTTCACCCTATCCTCAGGCAAAACCTTCTCTTTTCATGCTAAATTACATATCAAATGCATCCACTCTTT
Organism: Panulirus ornatus; assembly: GCF_036320965.1. Lineage (NCBI taxonomy): Eukaryota > Metazoa > Arthropoda > Malacostraca > Decapoda > Palinuridae > Panulirus > Panulirus ornatus. Next base: position 59,941,499 of record NC_092241.1, read on the forward strand.
CACACTTTCTCCTCCATACTTCATCATTTCAACTGTAACCCCATGTATTCAAGGTGCCTTTCCTACCTTCAACCTCATTGTTGCCCTTTTTAACTCCCTTCTTGCCTTAGGCCCATGGACTTATATCCTTTTCCTTCTGTTCTCCATATCCATGCATGTTAACAGTTGCTGCCTCACCTTCTCCCCCAGTCATCAGTTCTTTAAAACACTCTTTCCATCTTCCTTTCACTCCCTTCTTTTGATTCAGCATTCCCCTTCCTTAGTTATCAGCAACTTTTTTCTTTTTTCACTTACTTCCTATATATTTTCTTATTTTCCCCTAAATTTTACCAATTTCTTCCAAAATCTTAATCTACTCTTTCTTTGTTTTCCTCTGTCAGTTTAGTAACGTTCTGTTGGCACATATATTCTCCCCTCCTCCTTTGCTGAACTTCCCCTGGTATATTTCTTCTGAGCATTCTACCTTATGTCTTTTTGTTTTCTTTCACAGCATTTATAATCTCATCTGTCCACCATGCATTTCCCCTTTTATTCTTATATTTCACAACCTTGTATCCAATTCCTAATTCTACAGTCTTTAACAGACTTTATATAAACATTCCTCACTCATCCTTTCCATATGCCAAGTCATTTCAGCACACCCTCTTCAGCTCTTTCGTGCATACTCCTCTTACTACCACACCTCTCTCTTACCTTATCATTTCTTATTCAATTAACCCTTGTTATACCACATATTATCCTCAAACATTTTATATCCTCAAACATTTTATGTCCAACACATTCACCCTATCTTTTGACCTCTTTGTTGAAGGCTTTTGCCTTACATCCATACATCACTGATGGCACTACTAGATCATCAAACATATCCATCTTTGCCCTTAAAAACAATGACCTCTCTTTCCACACAGTCCTCAGTGTGCCCAAGACCTCTGTCCCTTCATCTACTTTATGGATTACTTCAGCTCCCATGGTTCCATTCACTATTGTGTCCACTCCTAGGTATCTAAAAGCTCCACTTCCTCCAAGTTCTTTCTGTCAAACTTATGCTCCAAATAGCCTTCTGTATTCACTTGTAAACCTAATAACCCTGCATTTCTTCATATTTACTCTCAGCTTTCATCTTTCACACACACTCCCAAACTTGGAGACCAGCTTCTATAGTTTCTCACTCAGTTTTGCCATCAGCACTATATCATCAACAAACATGACTCGCCTCCCAGCCTTTCCATCTTTAGCAGACTTCAAACCTGCTCCTCTTTCCATGTCACTGACATTTACCTTCCTAACCATCCCAGCCATGCTCAAATTTAACAGCCGTGATGACATCACACACCCTTCCTGCAGACTTGCCTTCACCTTGAACCACTCACCCTCCTCTTTACCTACTCACACACATACATTCCTTACTCTTTTGATGAAAACTCCTGGCTTCTTCTATCCTCCCATACCAAATATTCGTAGTATTTCCCACAGAGCATCTCTATCAAACCTGTCATATTATTTCTACATATCCATGAATGCCATATATGTACAAATCCTTTTGTTTGTCTGAGTATTCCTCACACAGTCTTTGAAGCAGACACCTGATCTACACATCCTCTATCAATCGTGAAACCACATTTGTCTTCACCTGCCTGATGTTCTCTGTATGTCTTCACCCTCTCAACCACCACTCAGCCATTCAGCTTACCAGGTACACTTAAACTATTACCTCCCAAGTTTAGATATTTATCATTGTATCCCCTTGCCTTTATACATTAGCACCTATAAAGACATTCAACCAATCCTCAGGCACCTTACCATGATCCATACACACTGAAAATCACAGCTGATCAGTCCACAACACAGTCACCTCCTGTCTTAAGAAATTCAGTTGCAGTACCATCCACTCCAGATGCCTTGTCACATTTCTTTATTGTTATATTTATTTATCATACTTGATCATCATTTCCTGCGTCACCGACATAGCTTCAGGAAACAGACAAAGAATGGCCCGTCCACTCATATACCCACATGTACACATAAACGCCCACACACACACATATACATATCAACATATACACATATACGTACACATACACAGACATATACATATATACACATGTACATTTTCATACTTGCTTGCCTTCATCTGTTCCTGGCTCTACCCCGACCTACTGGAAACAGCATCGCTACCCCCTGCTTCAGCGATGTAGCACCAGGAAAACAGACAAAAAAGGCCACTTCCATTAACACTCGGTCTCTAGCTGTCATGTGTAATGCACTGAAACCACAGCTCCCTATCCACATCTAGGCTTCACAGACCTTTCCATGGTTTACTGCAGAAGTTTCATATACCCTGGTCGACCCCGGTATATTACATCATTCCAATTCACTTATTCCTTGCATGCATCTCTCACTCTCCTGTATGTTCAGACCCCAGTTGCTCACAATCTTTTCCACTCCATCCTTTCACCTCCAATTTGGTCTCCTTGTTCCTATCATCTCTGACACTTGTATCCTGTTTTTCAGTCTTTCCTCACTGATTCTCTCACTATGTCCAAACCATATCAACACAACATCTACTCTCTCTCTTTTTACTACCACACATCTCTCTTACCCTTTCATTACTTACTTGATCAAACCACCTCACACCACATATTGTCCTCAAACATTTCATTTCCAACACTTCCACTCTCCTCCATGCAACCCTATCTATAGCCCATGCTTCATAACCATACACTATTGTTGGAACTACTATTCCTTCAAACATACCCATTTGTGCTCTCCGAGATGACATTCTTCCTCTCCCATACATTCTTCATTGCTCCGAGAACCTTCGCCCCCTCCACCACCCTTTGACTCACTTCTGTTCCCATGGTTCCATTCATTGCTAAGTCCACTCCCAGATATTTAAAACACTTCACTCCCTCCAATATTTCTCCATTCAAACTTATGTCCCAATTAACTTGTCCCTCAACCCTACTGAACCTCATAGCCTTGCTCTTATTCACATTTACTCTCAACTCTCTTCTATCACACACTTTTCCAGTTACTCGGTTACCAGTTTCTCACCTGAATCAGCCGCCAGAGCTGTATCATCGGTGAATAACAACTGACTCACTTCCTGGGTAGGCCCTCTCATCCCAACAGACTGCATACTCTCCCCACTCCAAAACTCTTGCATTTACCTCCCTAACCACCCCATCCATAAACAAATTAAACAACCATGGGGACATCACAAGCACCTGTCGCAGACTGACCTTCACGGGAACCAATCACTCTCTCTTCCTACTCATACGCATGCCTTGCATCCTTGATAAAAACTTTTCACTGCTTGTAGCAGCTTACCTCCCACACCATATACTTTTAAGACCTTCCACAAAGCATCTCTGTCAACCCTATCATATGTCTTCTCCAAATCCATAAATACTACATACAAATCCATCTGTTTTCTAAGTGTTTCTCACGCACATTCTTCAAAGCAAACACCTGATCCACACATCCTCTACTACTTCTGAAACCACACTGCTCATCCCCAGTCCGATGCTCCATATATGCCTTCACCCTGTCAATCAATACCCTCCCATACAAACTTCCCTGGAATTCTCAACAAACATGCCTCTGTAGTTTGATCACTCATCTTTATCCCCTTTGCCTTTGTACAGTGGCACTATGCATGCATTCCACTGATCCTCTGGCACTTCAACATGATCCATACATACATTGGATATCCATACCAACCAATTAATATCACAGTCACCCCCTTTCTTAATATATTCTGGTGCATGATCATTCAAACCCGCTGCCTTGCCGGATTTTGTCTTCGATATAGCTTTCACTACCTCTTCTCTCAAAACCAAACCATTCTCCCTGACCCTATCACTTCACACACCACCCCTACCAAAACACCCTACAATCAGCCACTCTGTCATCAAACACATTCAATAAACCTTCAAAATACTCACTCCATCTCCTTCTCACTTCATCACTATCTCTTATTACTTCACCCAATGCCCCCTTCACCGATGTTCCCGCTTGTTCTCTTGTCTTATGCACATTATTTACCCCCCTTCCAAAACTTCTTTTGATTCTCCCTAAAGTTTAATGACACTGTCTCACCCTGTCTTTTAATTCTCCCTAAAGTTTAATGATACTCTCTCACCCCGTCTTTTAATTCTCCCTAAAGTTTAATGATACTCTCTCACTCCTACTCTCATTTGCCCTCTTTTTAACCCTTGTGCCTTCCTCTTGACCTCCTGCTGCTTTCTTTTATACATTTCCCAGTCATTTGCACTCCTTCCTTGTAAGTGTCATCCAAACGCTGCCTCTCTTTTCTCTTTCACTAACATCTTTACTTCTTTGTCCCACCACTCACTACCCTTTCTAATTTATCCACCTCCCACCGTTCTCGTGCTATATGCATCTTTTGCACATGCCATTCACTGCTTCCCTAAATAAAATCCCATTCCTCTTCCACTCCCCTCACATCCTTTGCTCTCACCTTTTGCCTTTTTACACTCAATCTCTCCTGATACTTCCTCATATGGGTGTCCTTTCCAATTGTATTTCAAATTCTTAAAGGGGATAAAGAAGGAGTCAAGCAGGGAGTGCTCATCCTCCTTAAAGGGTCAGACTGGGGTGTCTGAATGTGTGTGGATGTAACCAAGATGAGAAGAAAGGAGAGTTAGGTAGTATGTTTGAAGATAGAAACTTTAATGTTCTGGCTCTGAGTGAAACGAAGCTCAAGGGTAAAAGGGAAGAATGGTTTGGAAAAGTCTTGGGAGTAAAGTCAGTGGTTGGTGAGAGAACGAGAGCCAAGGAAGGAATAGTACTATTCCTGAAGCAGGAGCTATGGGAGTGTGTGATAAAGTGTAACAAAGTAAATTCTAGATTGATGTGGGTAACACTGAAAGTGGATGGTGAACGATGGGTGATTATTGGTGCTTAAGCACTTGCTCATGAGCAGAAAGATCATGAGAGGCAAGTATATTGGGAGCAGCTGAGTGAGTGTCTGCAGCTTTGGTACATGAGACCGGGTATTAGTGATGGGTGATTTAAATGCTAAGTTGAGTAATGTGGCAATTGAAGGTATAATTGGTGTGCATGGTGTATTCAGTGTTGTAAATGGAAATGTGAAGAGCTTGTGGATTTGTGTGCCGATAAAAGACTGTTGATTGGGAATGCCTGGTTTGAATGGAGAGAGATATACATGAGTATACATATGTGAGTAGGAGAGATGGTCAACAGGCATTATTGGATTACGTGTTAATTGATAGGTGTGTAGAATAGAGACTTTTGGATGGTGATGTGCTGAGAGGGACAGCTGGAGGGATGTCTGATCACTATCTTGTGGAGGCAAAGGTGAAGATTTTTAGAGGTTTTCAAAAATGAAAAGTTGGGGAAAAGAGGGTGATGAGAATACATGAACATTTCTTTATGTATTGTCATGAACTTGTAAAGAAAAAATAGCCACAGTGAAGTTGGTTAAATCACTCAGACAACTCAATCATTCTACACTCAGGACTCCTGTTACAAATGTTTGATTGCCAGAACTTGCTCCATTATCAAAACAATGGTAACTTTTCAGAGTCTGAATGAATGGGACATTTCCAGTAGCAGCTTAGAAAATTCTTTTACTGTAAACTCTCTAAGAACAAAAATAGTTTCTGTAGGAAATAGTTGACTTTCACATCAATGAAGTTGGGTGAGTTACCCACAGAAAGCTCTTAACCATTTCACATCCAGGGCTCTTATTACAACTGTGTTATTGCAGGAACGAGCCCCATTATTAACACAACGGAAGCTTTTTCGGAGTCTGAGTGGACGGGACATTTCCACCAGCAATGCAGAGAATTCTAATTCAACCCGTACACTCGGTACATTTGGAGGGGTATTTGCTCCTGTGTGTCTCTCTCAGTTCAGTGCACTTCTGTTCCTCCGTGTTGGTAAGTCTGCACTATTTTACTCTACTTTATGCAGTTTCCAGGAAAATTAATTTTGTAATGTTCAATCAGTGTCATTAGTTTAGAAATAAGTAGGTTAGGCCCCATCAACAGTGAGACTATAAACTATAAATAAGGGATTGTAGGTAGAATAAGCTGTAATTATAAAAGTATTTATTTGCTCATACCATAAATGTATACCATTTTGCTGTCAAATTTTTTAGAGAAGCTTTTTAGTCAAAAATTGATATTCCCAAGAGGTTAAAATGCATGGCCAGTATGAGACCACAAAGAATTTAAACATGCCCAATTGACATAAAACTGTATAGAACAGAACAAAGTATTGTAGTTATGTTAGTGTTTATGAATCATAGCCTATGTATATCTTCAAAAGTTTACTGATAGTATTATCAAAATGATATTGAAACATTGCTTATTTGAGTTATTAACAGAGAACTTTCTTCTGGAAAACAACAGGCCTGTAGCTTGAGAGGAAGAACGATGCTCCATTGGGGGAGATAGTAATTACATATTTGCACTAAATAAGAAGGGAATTTTTCACATGTGGGATCTCATCTTTTGAACACTGTCTTCTGTTGTATAACTTCTTGAATTTATGTATGCTGTCTGCATTAACTATGGCCTCAGTGACTCTTCCAGTTGTCCATCACTCCTATAAGCTAAAAGTTTTTGTACATCCTTATTTACAAGCTTTTTTCTTAAATCTTAGTTTCATTTAATGAATTCTTGGTGCATCTTTAGGTACAGTGACCAAACCTGAGAGGCCTATTCTTATTTTGGCTGTATTCATGATATGAATAGCTTGCTTAATATTTTTTTTTTTTTTTTTTTTTTTTTTATACTTTGTCGCTGTCTCCCGCGTTTGCGAGGTAGCGCAAGGAAACAGACGAAAGAAATGGCCCAACCCCCCCCATACACATGTACATACACACGTCCACACACACAAATATACATACCTACACAGCTTTCCATGGTTTACCCCGGACGCTTCACATGCCTTGATTCAATCCACTGACAGCACGTCAACCCCTGTATACCACATCGCTCCAATTCACTCTATTCCTTGCCCTCCTTTCACCCTCCTGCATGTTCAGGCCCCGATCACACAAAATCTTTTTCACTCCATCTTTCCACCTCCAATTTGGTCTCCCTCTTCTCCTCGTTCCCTCCACCACCGACACATATATCCTCTTGGTCAATCTTTCCTCACTCATTCTCTCCATGTGCCCAAACCATTTTAAAACACCCTCTTCTGCTCTCTCAACCACGCTCTTTTTATTTCCACACATCTCTCTTACCCTTACGTTACTTACTCGATCAAACCACCTCACACCACACATTGTCCTCAAACATCTCATTTCCAGCACATCCATCCTCCTGCGCACAACTCTATCCATAGCCCACGCCTCGCAACCATACAACATTGTTGGAACTACTATTCCTTCAAACATACCCATTTTTGCTTTCCGGGATAATGTTCTCGACTTCCACACATTTTTCAAGGCTCCCAAAATTTTCGCCCCCTCCCCCACCCTATGATCCACTTCCGCTTCCATGGTTCCATCCGCTGACAGATCCACTCCCAGATATCTAAAACACTTCACTTCCTCCAGTTTTTCACCATTCAAACTCACCTCCCAATTGACTTGACCCTCAACCCTACTGTACCTAATAACCTTGCTCTTATTCACATTTACTCTTAACTTTCTTCTTCCACACATTTTACCAAACTCCGTCACCAGCTTCTGCAGTTTCTCACATGAATCCGCCACCAGCGCTGTATCATCAGCGAACAACAACTGACTCACTTCCCAAGCTCTCTCATCCCCAACAGACTTCATACTTGCCCCTCTTTCCAAGACTCTTGCATTTACCTCCCTAACAACCCCATCCATAAACAAATTAAACAACAAATTAATATTTATTTATCCATATACTTGAGAGCTGTTTTGATATTTGCCAGTAGACAGTTTGTCTCCTTAACTATCTTCCTAATATGAGACTCTTGTGACAGGTTAGGGATGATGTCATCCCCCTAAGTCCCACTTACATGCAGAATCTTAAAACTTATTTTTTGTTGGGTAATTTTGAGGTTTTGTTTCTCTTTGTCTCATCCTCATTATTTTACATTTGCTAAAGATGAATTTCATTAACCACATATCAGACCAACTTTAGTATGTTAGGTCCCCTTGTAAGCTGATGTAATCCTCTTTGCTTTTTACTTCCCTGCAGATATATCTTTGGACAAGATCTTAATACAGATCGAGAATAGTAATGGTGCCAGAACCGAGCTCTTTGGTAGTCCACTGGTCACCTCTCCCCATTTGGATAAGGTTCCCTCTTACCTGTGGCCTTGTTCCCTTCCACTGAAATAGTCTTCTGTCCACTGAGGGAGTTCCATCCTTTATTCCTTCTTGGTGATCCTCCTTTTCAATCAGCCTCTTGTGTATTATAAAGTCAAATTGCTTCTAGTCCAGAGGCAGACAGTCCATCCAGCCTTTCATTTTGTCAAGGACTGAGCTCACTTTCGTAAAACTCTAAGAGGTTAGTTACATATGACCTTTCCTGAAAACCATTTTGTCTCTCACTTCGGAAATTCTTTTCAGTTGAAAGCCATTCACTTACTTTCTAATAATCTTTTCCAGAACATTACTCACCACACTTCTCATTGAGACTGGTGTTTAGTTTAATGCCTCTTATCAGTAACCTTTTTATATATATGACATTTGCCCTTTTTCAATTCCTTGGCACAGCCTCCTTCCAGTGACATTTTGAACAGTATTTCAAGTGTTTTGTCTATCATTTGTGTGCCCATCATTAGCACATTTGAGGAAATTTCATCAAGACCATGAGCCTTGTATGGGTAATTTTTTTTAGCATTCTGTTTATATTTTTTCCAGATCTTTCAGTGATTTCAAAAGCCTACTTCCCATTCCATCCCACTGGTGTTGGGGCTATAGTGTTTTACACTTTGAAAACACTTTTGAACATTGTATTCAGTTCCTCAACATATCCATACATTATCCTCAACAGTATTTCCTTCTGAATCCCTTTGCTTGATTAACTGCTCCTTAACTGACTCCAGATGAATTTATGGAATAATTTTGGATTTTCAGCTCCCTTGTCCTCAATACTCTACAAAAAGATTTTTTGTCATTCTTTTTTTTGTCCTGCTATACTTGTTCTGTGCTCTCTTATACCTTGCAAATGCTAGCTGCTAGAGTGCTGTCTTTATCTTCACCTTGCACATCTCGAAGCTTCTCTGCCCTATGACATCTATTAAACCATTCCTTCCTCTTTCTTACCATGTTTCTGTATTTGATGCTTGAGGTACTCATACTTCTGGTCCTTCACTATCACTTTTCTAGATCACAAAATTATATCTGACGTCATTATGGTTTCCGCAATAGATGATCATGTCTGACAAATTTGCTGGAATTTCTTAATGTTATTAATCAGAATTGGGACAAAAAGTACCATCTGATGTAGTATATTTATATTTCCATAAAATACCTCATGAGAGATTTTACATAAGCTCAAAGCACACGGAATAAGTTAAGAACTCTGTACATAGAGCAGAGACTGGCTTACTGGAAGAAAGTGGCATGTAGTATTAATCCACAAAGGCTCAGACTAGCTAGACTTAATGAATGGTGTGCTACAGGGGTCAGTCCAAGGCCCATTTCTTTTCATGATATACATTAATGACCTCGAACTTGGTCTCATATCTAAGATCTCCATATTTGTAGATGATACCAAGCATTTAACTCTGTATTGACAATTGAAGAAACATCTCAAATACTGCAACCAATGAAAATCTTTCAAGGATCTGATGATGAAAAATTGAAGGTTAGAGAAGGAAAGAGCAAATGTTACTCCTATATATAAAAAAGAGACAAAAAGTGTGCCTGGACCTTCTGCCCAATTAGCCTTACATCAATGATAGGTAAAATGATAGAAAACAATATGAGATAAAATTGTCACATTTCTAAACGAACACAAAATTATATTGGACAAGCAACACAGTTTCTGCAATACAAGATCCTGCCTGACGAATTTGCTGGAATTTTTTAAAGTTATCAGAATTGGTACGAAAAAGTACCGTCTGATGTAGTATAATTAGCTTTCCAAAAGGCTTTCGTTAAAGTACCTCACGAGACCTTTACTCAAAATCAAAGCAACAAATAATTGGTTGAAGAATTCTGCACAAGGATCAGAAACTGGCTTACCTGGAAGAAAGCAGCATGTAGCATTAAACAGCGAAGCCTCAGATGGCTAGATGTAACGAGTGATGTGCCACAGGGGTCAGTCCAAGGCCCAGTTCTTTTCAAAATATACATTAATGACCTAAAACTTGGTCTCATATCTAAGATCACCAAATTTGCTGATGACACTAAACTAAGAGGTAGAGCTGTAAACAGGTGGGATTGCGAAATGATTCAGAGAGTGGTCAGGCAGACGGCAAACGAAGTTTAATGTAGACAAGTGTAAGGTTATGCTCTTTGGAGACAATAATATATGTTACAACTACAAACTATTTGGAAACTCTATCCAAATAAATTAGAAGTGAAGGAAAGGACCTTGGAGTCGTCTTTAGCTACAATCTAAAGTACACTAAACAGTGTCAGGCAGCAAGGAAGAAAGGCAACCAAATGTTAGGTTTCATAGCTAGGAACATAGATTACATGGCACCAGAAATAATTCTCACACTTTATAATTCTATAGTAAAACCACATCTTGAATATGCAGTCCAGTTTTGGTCCCCAGACTATAGAAAGGAAGAGGAAAAATTAGAGCAAGTATAAAAATGCACATTAGAATTGATCCCATCCCTTAGAAATCTGGCCTACGAAGAGAGGCAGAAGTAATTGGATCTTTTCTCCCTCGAAAAGCATACACTTCTTAGCGACTTAATGCAAGTGTTCAAAATTCTGAACAAGGTGTTGAACATAGGAATAAGTAACTGACTGTCAAACATAGTGAATGCTAAGACAATAAATACCTTCAAAAGTTGTTTAGACAAATGTTTTATAAATTCAGGTATACTATGAGGTCAAGAGAAACATGCAAGGGTTGAAAAAGAGAGCAAATGAGAGTTGGGGTGAGAGAATGTCATTAAACTTCAGGGAGAATAAAAAGATGTTTTCGAAGGAAGTAAATGACATGCATAAGACGAGAACAAAATGGGAACATCGGTGAAGGGGGCAAGGGGAAACTAATAACAGGTTGTTATAAAGTGAGGAGATGGAGTGACTTATTTTGGAGGTTTGTTGAAAGTGTTGATGATAGAGTGGCAGATATAGGGTGTTTTGGTCAGGGTGGTGTGGAAAGTGAGAGGATCAGGGAGAATGGTTTGGTTAAGAGAGAACAGGTAATGAAAGCTTTGTGAAAGATGAAATTTGGTAAGGTGGTAGGTTTGGATGATCTTGCAGGAGAATTTATTAAGAAAGAGGGTGACTGGATTGTTGATCAGCTGTTAAGGATATTCAGTGTATGTATGGATAATGTTGAAGTGCCCGGGGATTGGGGGAATACATTCATTGTTGTACAAAGGCAAAGGGGATAAAGGTAAGTGTTCAAACTACAGAGGCATAGGCTTGTTGAGTATTCCTGGGAAATTATATGGGAGGGTATTGATTGAGAGGGTGAAGGCCTGTACAGAGCATCCGATTGGGGAAGGGCAGTGTGGTTTCAGAATTGGCAGAGGATGTGTGGGTCAGGTATTTGCTCTGAAAAATGTATGTGAGAAATACCTAGAAAAAAAAATGGCTTTGTATGTAGCATTCATGGATCTGGAGAAGGCATATGATAGAGTTGATAGAGATGCTCTGTGGAAGGTATTAAGAGTATATGGTGTGGGAGGCAAGTTGCTGGAAGCAGTGAAAATTTTAAACAAGGATGTAAGGCATGTGTATGAGTAGGAAGAGAGGAAAATGATTGGTTCTCAGTGAATGTTGGTTTACAGCAGGGGTGCGTGATGTTTCCATGGTTGTTTAATTTGTTTATGGATGGGGTTGTTCGGGAGGTGAATGCAGGAGTTTTGGAAAGAGGGGCAAGTATGCACTGTGTTGTGGATGAGAGGGCTTGGAAAGAGAGTCAGCTGTTTTTCGCTGATGATACAGGGCTGATGGCTGATTCAGGTGAAAAGCTGCAGAAGCTTGTGACTGAGTTTGGTAAAGTGTGTGAAAGAAGAAAGCTGAGAGTAAATGTGAATAAGTGCAAGGTTATTAGGTACAGTAGAGTTGAGGGACAAGTTAATTGGGAGGTAAGTTTGAATGGTGAAAAACTGGAGGAAGTGAAGTGTTTTAGATATCTGGGAGTGGATTTGGCAGCGGATGGAACCATGGAAGGGGAATTGAGTCATAGGGTGGGAGAGGGGGCAAAAGTTCTGGGAGCATTGAAAAACGTGTGGAAGGCGAGAACATTATCTCGGAAAGCAAAAATGGGTATGTTTGAAGGAATAGTGGTTCCAACAATGTTGTATGGTTGCGAGGCATGGGCTATGGATAGAGTTGTGCGCAGGAGGGTGGATGTGCTGGAAATGAGATGTTTGAGGACAATATGTGGTGTGAGTTGGTTTGATCGAGTAAGTAATAATAGGGTAAGAGAGATGTGTGATAATAAAAAGAGTGTGTTTGAGAGAGCAGAAGAGGGTGTTTTGAAATGGTTTGGTCACATGAAGAGAATGATTGAGGAAAGATTGACCAAGAGGATATATGTGTCAGAGGTGGAGGGAATGAGGAGAAGTGGGAGACCAAATTGGAGGTGGAAAGATGGAGTGAAAAAGATTTTGAGTGATCGGGGCCTGAACATGCAGGAGGGTGAAAGGCGTGCAAGGAATAGAGTGAATTGGAACGATGTGGTATACCGGGGTCGACGTGCTGTCAATGGATTGAACCAGGGCATGTGAAGCGTCTGGGGTAAACCATGGAAAGTTGTGTGGGGCCTGGATGTGGAAAGGGAGCTGTGGTTTTGGTGCATTATTACATGACAGCTAGAGACTGAGTGTGAACGAATGTGGCCTTTGTTGTCTTTTCCTAGCGCTACCTCGCACACATGAGGGGGGAGGAGGTTGTTCTTTCATGTGTGGCGAGGTGGCGATGGGAATGAATAAAGGCAGACAGTATGAATTATGTACATGTGTATATATGTATGTGTCTGTGTGTGTATAGATATGTATATATTGAGATGTATAGGTATGTATATTTGCGTGTGAGGACGTGTATGTATATACATGTGTATGTGGGTGGGTAGGGCCATTCTTTCGTCTGTTTCCTTGTGTTACCTCGCTAATGCGGGAGACAGCGACAAAGCAAAATAATGAAAATAAATAAATATATGTATATATATTATCCCTGGGGATAAGGGAAAAAGAATACTTCCCACGTATTCCCTGCGTGTCATAGAAGGCGACTAAAAGGGGAGGGAGTGGGGGGCTGGAAATCCTCCCTCTCTCGTTTTTTTTAATTTTCCAAAAGAGGGAACAGAGAAGGGACCAGGTGAGGATATTCCCTCAAAGGCCCAGTCCTCTGTTCTTAACGCTACCTAGCTAACGCGGGAAATGGCGAATAGTTTGAAGAAAAAAAATATGTGTATGTATATATTTATTTATTTATTTATTTATTTATTGATTTTGCTTTGTCGCTGTCTCCCGCGTTAGCGAGGTAGCGCAAGGAAACAGACGAAAGAATGGCCCAACCCACCCACATACACATGTATATATGTACACACACAGACATATACATATATACACATGTACATAATTCATACTGTCTGCCTTTATTCATTCCCATCGCCACCTCGCCACACATGGAATAACAACCCCCTCCTCCCCTCATGTGTGCGAGGTAGCGCTAGGAAAAGACAACAAAGGCCCCATTCGTTCACACTCAGTCTCTAGCTGTCATGTAATAATGCACCAAAACCACAGCTCCCTTTCCACATCCAGGCCCCACAGCACTTTCCATGGTTTACCCCAAACGCTTCACATGCCCTGGTTCAATCCATTGACAGCACGTCGACCCCAGTATACCACATCGTTCCAATTCACTCTATTCCTTGCACGCCTTTCACCCTCTTGCATGTTCAGGCCCCGATCACTCAAAATCTTTTTCACTCCATCTTTCCACCTCCAATTTGGTCTCCCACTTCTCCTCATTCCCCCCACCTCTGACATATATCCTCTTGGTCAATCTTTCCTCTCATTCTCTACATGTGACCAAACCATTTCAAAACACCCTCTTCTGCTCTCTCAATCACACTCATTTTATTTCCACACATCTCTCTTACCCTTACATTACTTACTCGATCAAACCACCTCACACCACATATTGTCCTCAAACATCTCATTTCCAGCACATCCACCCTCGTGTGCACAACTCTATCCATAGCCCATGCCTCGCAGCCATACAACATTGTTGGAACCACTATTCCTTCAAACATACCCATTTTTGCTTTCTGAGATAATGCTCTCGACTTCCACACATTCTTCAAGGCTCCCAGAATTTTCGCCCCCTCCCCCAACCTATGATTCACTTCTGCTTCCATGGTTCCATCCGCTGCCAGATCCACTCCCAGATATCTAAAACACTTTACTTCCTCCAGTTTTTCTCTATTCAAACTTAACTCCCAATTGACTTGACCCTCAACCCTACTGTACCTAATAACCTTGCTCTTATTCACATTTACTCTTAACTTTCTTCTTTCACACACTTTACCAAACTCAGTCACCAGCTTCTGCAGTTTCTCACATGAATCAGCCACCAGCGCTGTATCATCAGCGAACAACAACTGACTCACTTCCCAAGCTCTCTCATCCATAACCCACTGCATGCTTGCCCCTCTTTCCAAAACTCTTGCATTCACCTCCCTAACAACCCCATCCATAAACAAGTTAAACAACCATGGAGACATCACACACCCCTGCCGCAAACCTACATTCACTGAGAACCAATCACTTTCCTCTCTTCCTACATGTACACATGCCTTACATCCTCAATGAAAACTTTTCACTGCTTCTAACAACTTGCCTCCCACACCATATATTCTTAATACCTTGCACAGAGCATCTCTATCAACTCTATCATATGCCTTCTCCAGATCCATAAATGCTACATACAAATCCATTTGCTTTTCTGAGTATTTCTCACGTACATTCTTCAAAGCAAACACCTGATCCACACATCCTCTACCACTTCTGAAACCACACTGCTCTTCCCCAATCTGATGCTCTGTACATGCCTTCACCCTCTCAATCAATACCCTCCCATATAATTTCCCAGGAATACTCAACAAACTTGTACCTCTGTAATTTGGGCACTCACTCTAATCCCCTTTGCCTTTGCACAACGGCACTATGCATGCATTCCGCCAATCCTCAGGCACCTCACCATGAGTCATACATACATTAAATAACCTTACCAACCAGTCAACAATACAGTCACCCCCTTTTTTTATAGATTCCACTGCAATACCATCCAAACCTGCTGCCTTGCCGGCTTTCATCTTCCGCAAAGCTTTTACTACTTCTTCTCTGTTTACCAAATCATTTTCCCTAACCCTCTCACTTTGCACACTACCTTGACCAAAACACCCTATATCTGCCACTCTGTCATCAAACACATTCAACAAACCTTCTAAATACTCACTCCATCTCCTCCTCACATCACCACTACTTGTTATCACCTCCCCATTTGCACCCTTCACTGAAGTTCCCATTTGCTCCCTTGTATTATGCACTTTATTTCCCTCCTTCCAGAACATCTTTTTATTTTCCCTAAAATTTAATGATACTCTCTCACCCCAACTCTCATTTGACCTCTTTTTTACCTCTTGCACCTTTCTCATGACCTCCTGTCTCTTTCTCTTATACATCTCCCACTCAATTGCATTTTTTCCCTGCAAAAATCGTCAAAAGGCCTCTCTCTTCTCTTTCACTAATAATCTTACTTCTTCATCCCACCACTCACTACCCTTTCTAATCAACCCACCTCCCACGCTTCTCATGCCACAAGCATCTTTTGCGCACTCCATCACTGATTCCCTGAATACATCCCATATATATATATATATATTTTTTTTTTTTTTATTTTGCTTTGTCGCTGTCTCCCGCGTTTGCGAGGTAGCGCAAGGAAACAGACGAAAGAAATGGCCCAACCCACCCCCATACACATGTATATACATACGTCCACACACGCAAATATACATACATACACAGCTTTCCATGGTTTACCCCAGACGCTTCACATGCCTTGATTCAATCCACTGACAGCACGTCAACCCCGGTATACCACATCGCTCCAATTCACTCTATTCCTTGCCCTCCTTTCACCCTCCTGCATGTTCAGGCCCCGATCACACAAAATCTTTTTCACTCCATCTTTCCACCTCC
The DNA here is from genome assembly GCF_036320965.1 of Panulirus ornatus. Classification (NCBI taxonomy): domain Eukaryota; kingdom Metazoa; phylum Arthropoda; class Malacostraca; order Decapoda; family Palinuridae; genus Panulirus; species Panulirus ornatus. Next base: position 59,957,834 of record NC_092241.1, read on the forward strand.
AATTTGGTCTCCCTCTTCTCCTCGTTCCCTCCACCTCCGACACATATATCCTCTTGGTCAATCTTTCCTCACTCATTCTCTCCATGTGACCAAACCATTTCACAAAACACCCTCTTATGCTCTCTCAACCACGCTCTTTTTATTTCCACACATCTCTCTTACCCTTACGTTACTTACGTTACTTACACTGTACCCAATAACCTTGCTCTTATTCACATTTACTCTCAACTTTCTTCTTTCACACACTTTACCAAACCCATATATATATATATATATATATATATATATATATATATATATATATATATATATATATATATATATATATATATATATATATATCTTTCTTTTTTCTTTCAAACTATTCGCCATTTCCCGCATTAGCGAGGTAGCGTTAAGAACAGAGGACTGGGCCTTTGAGGGAATACCCTCACCTGGCCCAATTCTCTGTTCCTTCTTTTGAAAAAAAAAAAAAAAAAAAAAAAAAAAAAAAGGAGAGGGGAGGATTTCCAGCCCCCCGCTCCCTCCCCTTTTAGTCGCCTTCTACGACACGCAGGGAATACGTGGGAAGTATTCTTAATCCCCTATCCCCAGGGATATATATATATATATACGGTTTGATCGAGTAAGTAACGTATATATATACGTGCGGGAGGGTGGGGGGGGGCGGGGAGTGGAGTGAGTTGGAACGATGTGGTGTGCCGGGGTTGACGTGCTGTCGGTGGATTGAGTCGGGGCGTGTGGGGCGTCTGGGGTGAGCCGTGGGGGGCTGTGTGGGTGTGTATATTTGCGTGTGTGGACGTGTGTATGAGCATGTGTGTGGGGGTGGGTTGGGCCGTTTCTTTCGTCTGTTTCCTTGTGCTGCCTCGCAAACTCGGGAGACAGCAACAAAGCAAAAAAAAAATATATATATATATATATATATATATATATATATATATATATATATATATATATATATATATATATATATATATAATAGGGGAGAAAGAATACTTCCCACGTATTCCCTGCGTGTCGTAGAAGGCGACTAAAAGGGAAGGGAGCGGGGGGCTGGAAATCTTCCCCTCTCATTTTTTTTCAATTTTCCAAAGGAAGGAACAGAGAAGGGGGCCGGGTGAGGATGTTTCCTCAGAGGCCCAGTCCTCTGTTCTTAACGCTACCTCGCTGAGGCGGGAAATGGCGAATAGTATGAAAAAAAAAGAAAAAAAAAAAAAAATATATATATATATATATATATATATATATATATATATATATATATATATATATATATATGAGTTTGGTAAAGTGTGTGAAAGAAGAAAGTTGAGAGTAAATGTGAATAAGAGCAAGGTTATTGGGTACAGTGGGGTTGAGGGTCAAGTCAATTGGGAGGTAAGTTTGAATGGAGAAAAACTGGAGGAAGTAAAGTGTTTTAGATATCTGGAAGTGGATCTGGCAGCGGATGGAACCATGGAAGCGGAAGTGGATCATAATGTGGGGGAGGGGGCGAAAATCCTGGGAGCCTTGAAGAATGTGTGGAAGTCGAGAACATTATCTCGGAAAGCAAAAATGGGTATGTTTGAAGGAATAGTGGTTCCAACGATGTTGTATGGTTGCGGGGCGTGGGCTGTGGATAGAGTTGTGCGCAGGAGGATGGATATGCTGGAAATGAGATGTTTGAGGACATGTGTGGTGTGAAGTGGTTTGATCGAGTAAGTAACGTAAGGGTAAGAGAGATGTGTGGAAATAAAAAGAGTGTGGTTGAGAGAGCAGAAGAGGGTGTTTTGAAATGGTTTGGCACATTGAGAGAATGATTGAGGAAAGATTGACCAAGAGGATATATGTGTCGGAGGTGGAGGGAACAAGGAGAAGAGGGAGACCAAATTGGAGGTGGAAAGATGGAGTGAAAAAGATTTTGTGTGATCGGGGCCTGAACATGCAGGAGGGTGAAAGGAGGGCAAGGAATAGAGTGAATTGGAGCCTTGTGGTATACCGGGGTTGATGTGCTGTCAGTGGATTGAATCAAGGCATGTGAAGCGTCTGGGGTAAACCATGGAAAGCTGTGTAGGTAGGTATATTTGTGTGTGTGGACGTATGTATATACATGTGTATGGGGGGGGGTTTGGCCATTTCTTTCGTCTGTTTCCTTGCGCTACCTCGCAAACGCAGGAGACAGCGACAAAGTATAATAGATAAATATATATATATATATATATATTGATAGAATTGTGCGCAGGAGGGGTGATGTGCTGGAAATGAGATGTTTGAGGACAATATGTGGTGTGAGGTGGTTTGATTGAGTAAGTAATGTAAGGGTAAGAGAGATGTGTGGAAATAAAAAGAGCGTGGTTGAGAGAGCAGAAGAGGGTGTTTTGAAATGGTTTGGGCACATGGAGAGAATGAGTGAGGAAAGATTGACCAAGAGGATATTTCTGTTGGAGGTGGAGGGAATGAGGAGAAGTGGGAGACCAAATTTTAGGTGGAAAGATGGAGTGAAAAAGATTTTGAGTGATCGGGGCCTGAACATGCAGGAGGGTGAAAGGCGGGCAAGGAATAGAGTGATTGGATCGATGTGGTATACCGGGGTTGACGTGCTGTCAGTGGATTGAATCAGGGCATGTGAAGCGTCTGGGGTAAACCATGGAAAGTTGTGTGGGGCCTGGATGTGGAAAGGGAGCTGTGGTTTTGGGCATTATTGCATGACAGCTAGAGATTGAGTGTGAACGAATGGGACCTTTGTTGTCTTTTCCTAGTGCTACCTCGCGATGTGGCGAGGTGGCGATGGGAATGAATAAAGGCAGACAGTGTGAATTGTGTGCATGGGTATATATGTATGTGTCTGTGTGTGTATATATATGTGTACATTGAGATGTATAGGTATGATTATTTGCGTGTGTATATATGATATAATTTACCAGGAATACTCAACAAACTTATACCTCTGTAATTTGAGCACTCACTCTTATTCCCTTTGCCTTTGTACAATGGCACTATGCACGCATTCCGCCAATCCTCAGGCACCTCACCATGAGTCATACATACATTAAATAACCTTACCAACCAGTCAACAATACAGTCACCCCCTTTTTTAATAAATTCCATATATATATATATATATATATATATATATATATATATATATATATATTACTATTATTATTATTATACTTTGTCGCTGTCTCCCGCGTTTGTGAGGTAGCGCAAGGAAACAGACGAAAGAAATGGCCCAACCCAAATTATATGGGAGGGTATTGATTGAGAGGGTGAAGGCATGTACAGAGCATCAGATTGGGGAAGAGCAGTGTGGTTTCAGAAGTGGTAGAGGATATGTGGATCAGGTGTTTGCTTTGAAGAATGTATGTGAGAAATACTTAGAAAAGCAAATGGATTTGTATGTAGCATTTATGGATCTGGAGAAGGCATATGATAGAGTTGATAGAGATGCTCTGTGGAAGGTATTAAGAATATATGGTGTGGGAGGCAAGTTGTTAGAAGCAGTGAAAAGTTTTTATCGAGGATGTAAGGCATGTGTACGTGTAGGAAGAGAGGAAAGTGATTGGTTCTCAGTGAATGTAGGTTTGCGGCAGGGGTGTGTGATGTCTCCATGGTTGTTTAATTTGTTTATGGATGGGGTTGTTAAGGAGGTGAATGCAAGAGTTTTGGGAAGAGAGGCAAGTATGAAGTCTGTTGGGGATGAGAGAGCTTGGGAAGTGAGTCAGTTGTTGTTCGCTGATGATACAGCGCTGGTGGCTGATTCATGTGAGAAACTGCAGAAGCTGGTGACTGAGTTTGGTAAAGTGTGTGAAAGAAGAAAGTTAAGAGTAAATGTGAATAAGAGCAAGGTTATTAGGTACAGTAGGGTTGAGGGTCAAGTCAATTGGGAGGTGAGTTTGAATGGAGAAAAACTGGAGGAAGTGAAGTGTTTTAGATATCTGGGAGTGGATCTGGCAGCAGATGGAACCATGGAAGCGGAAGTGGATCATAGGGTGGGGGAGGGGGCGAAAATTCTGGGAGCCTTGAAGAATGTGTGGAAGTCGAGAACATTATCTCGGAAAGCAAAAATGGGTATGTTTGAAGGAATAGTGGTTCCAACAATGTTGTATGGTTGCGAGGCGTGGGCTATGGATAGAGTTATGCGCAGGAGGATGGATGTGCTGGAAATGAGATGTTTGAGGACAATGTGTGGTGTGAGGTGGTTTGATCGAGTAAGTAACGTAAGGGTAAGAGAGATGTGTGGAAATAAAAAGAGCGTGGTTGAGAGAGCAGAAGAGGGTGTTTTGAAATGGTTTGGGCACATGGAGAGAATGAGTGAGGAAAGATTGACCAAGAGGATATATGTGTCGGAGGTGGAGGGAACGAGGAGAAGAGGGAGACCAAATTGGAGGTGGAAAGATGGAGTGAAAAAGATTTTGTGTGATCGGGGCCTGAACATGCAGGAGGGTGAAAGGAGGGCAAGGAATAGAGTGAATTGGAGCGATGTGGTATACCGGGGTTGACGTGCTGTCAGTGGATTGAATCAGGGCATGTGAAGCGTCTGGGGTAAACCATGGAAAGCTGTGTAGGTATGTATATTTGCGTGTGTGGACGTATGTATATACATGTGTATGGGGGTGGGTTGGGCCATTTCTCTCGTCTGTTTCCTTGCGCTACCTCGCAAACGCGGGAGACAGCGTAAAAAAAAAAAAAAAAAAATATATGATATATAATGTGCTGCGTGTGTATATATATATATATACATGTAATGTGCTTTATATACATGTGTATGTGGGTGGGTTGAGCCATTTCTTTCGTCTGTTTCCTTGCGCTACCTCGCAAATGCGGGAGACAGCGACAAAGCAAAATAAATAAATAAAAAATATATATATGAAATGAAGCTCAAAGGTAAAGGGGAAGAGTGGTTTGGGAATGTCTTGAGATTAAAGTCAGGGGTTAGTGAGAGGACAAGAGCAAGGGAAGGAGTAGCAGTACTCCTGAAACAGGAGTTGTGGGAGTATGTGATAGAATGTAAGAAAGTAAATTCTCGATTGATATGGGTAAAACTGAAAGTTGATGGAGAGAGATGGGTGATTATTGGTGCATATGCACCTGGGCATGAGAAGAAAGATCATGAGAGGCAAGTGTTTTGGGAGCAGCTGAATGAGTGTGTTAGTGGTTTTGATGCACGAGACCAGGTTATAGTGATGGGTGATTTGAATGCAAAGGTGAGTAATGTGGCAGTTGAGGGAATAATTGGTATACATGGGGTGTTCAGTGTTGTAAATGGAAATGGTGAAGAGCTTGTAGATTTATGTGCAGAAAAAGGACTGGTGATTGGGAATACCTGGTTTAAAAAGCGAGATATACATAAGTATACATATGTAAGTAGGAGAGATGGCCGGAGAGCGTTATTGGATTACGTGTTAATTGACAGGCGTGCGAAAGAGAGACTTTTGGAGGTTAATGTGCTGAGAGGTGCAACTGGAGGGATGTCTGATCTTTACCTTGTGGAGGCTAAGGAGAAGATTTGTAGAGGTTTTCAGAAAAGAAGAGTGAATGTTGGAGTGAAGCGGGTGGTGAGAGTAAGTGAGCTTGGGAAGGAGACTTGTGTGAGGAAGTACCAGGAGAGACTGAGTACAGAATGGAAAAAGGTGAGAACAATGGAAGTAAGGGGAGTGGGGGAGGAATGGGATGTATTTAGGGAATCAGTGATGGATTGCGCAAAAGATGCTTGTGGCATGAGAAGAGTGGGAGGTGGGTTGATTAGAAAGGGTAGTGAGTGGTGGGATGAAGAAGTAAGATTATTAGTGAAAGAGAAGAGAGAGGCATTTGGACGATTTTTGCAGGGAAAAATGCAATTGAGTGGGAGATGTATAAAAGAAAGAGACAGGAGGTCAAGAGAAAGGTGCAAGAGGTGAAAAAGAGGGCAAATGAGAGTTGGGGTGAGAGAGTATCATTAAATTTTAGGGAGAATAAAAGATGTTTTGGAAGGAGGTAAATAAAGTGCGTAAGACAAGGGAGCAAATGGGAACTTCAGTGAAGGGCGCAAATGGGGAGGTAATAACAAGTAGTGGTGATGTGAGAAGGAGATGGAGTGAGTATTTTGAAGGTTTGTTGAATGTGTTTGATGATAGGTGTTTTGGTCGAGGTGGTGTGCAAAGTGAGAGGGTTAGGGAAAATGATTTGGTAAACAGAGAAGAGGTAGTAAAAGCTTTGTGGAAGATGAAAGCCGGCAAGGCAGCAGGTTTGGATGGTATTGCAGTGGAATTTATTAAAAAAGGGGGTGACTGTATTGTTGACTGGTTGGTAAGGTTATTTGATGTATGTATGACTCATGGTGAGGTGCCTGAGGATTGGCGGAATGCGTGCATAGTGCCATTGTACAAAGGCAAAGGGGATAAGAGTGAGTGCTCAAATTACAGAGATATAAGTTTGTTGAGTATTCCTGGTAAATTATATGGGAGGGTATTGATTGAGAGGGTGAAGGCATGTACAGAGCATCAGATTGGGGAAGAGCAGTGTGGTTTCAGAAGTGGTAGAGGATGTGTGGATCAGGTGTTTGCTTTGAAGAATGTATGTGAGAAATACTTAGAAAAGCAAATGGATTTGTATGTAGCATTTATGGATCTGTAGAAGGCATATGATAGAGTTGATAGAGATGCTCTGTGGAGGGTATTAAGAATATATGGTGTGGGAGGCAAGTTGTTAGATGCAGTGAAAAGTTTTTATCGAGGATGTAATTCATGTGTACGTGTAGGAAGAGAGGAAATTGATTGGTTCTCAGTGAATGTAGGTTTGCGGCAGGGGTGTGTGATGTCTCCATGGTTGTTTAATTTGTTTATGGATGGGGTTGTTAGGGAGGTGAATGCAAGAGTTTTGGAAAGAGGGGCAAATATGAAGTCTGTTGTGGATGAGAGAGCTTGGGAAGTGAGTCAGTTGTTGTTCGCTGATGATACAGCACTGGTGGCTGATTCATGTGAGAAACTGCAGAAGCTGGTGACTGAGTTTGGTAAAGTGTGTGAAAGAAGAAAGTTAAGAGTAAATGTGAATAAGAGCAAGTTAATTAGGTACAGTAGGGTTGAGGATCAAGTCAATTGGGACGTAAATTTGAATGGAGAAAAACTGGAGGAAGTAAAGTGTTTTAGATCCCTGGGAGTGGATCTGGCAGCGGATGGAACCATGGAAGCGGAAGTGAATCATAGGGTGGGGGAGGGGGCGAAAATCCTGGGAGCCTTGAAGAATGTGTGGAAGTCGAGAACATTATCTCAGAAAGCAAAAATGGGTATGTTTGAAGGAATAGTGGTTCCAACAATGTTGTATGGTTGCGAGGCGTGGGCTATGGATAGAGTTGTGCGCAGGAGGATGGATATGCTGGAAATGAGATGTTTGAGGACAGTGTGTGGTGTGAGGTGGTTTGATCGAGTAGGTAATGTAAGGGTAAGAGAGATGTGTGGAAATAAAAAGAGCGCGGTAGAGAGAGCAGAAGAGGGTGTTTTGAAATGGTTTGGGCACATGGAGAGAATGAGTGAGGAAAGATTGACCAAGAGGATATATGTGTCGGAGGTGGAGGGAACGAGGAGAAGAGGGAGACCAAATTGGAGGTGGAAAGATGGAGTGAAAAAGATTTTGTGTGATCGGGGCCTGAACATGCAGGAGGGTGAAAGGAGGGCAAGGAATAGAGTGAATTGGATCGATGTGGTATACCGGGGTTGACGTGCTGTCAGTGGATTGAATCAGGGCATGTGAAGCGTCTGGGGTAAACCATGGAAAGATGTGTAGGTATGTATATTTGCGTGTGTGGATGTATGTATATACATGTGTATGGGGGTGGGTTGGGCCATTTCTTTCGTCTGTTTCCTTGCGCTACCTCACAAACGCGGGAGACAGCGCCAAAGCAAAAAAAAAAAAAGAAAAGAATATATATATATATATATATATATATATATATATATATATATATATATATATATATATATATATATATTTTATTTATTTATTTTGCTTTGTCGCTGTCTCCTGCGTTAGCGAGGTAGTGCCAAGAAACAGACGAAAGAATGGCCCAACCCACCCAAATACACATGTATATACATACATGTACACACACGCAAGTATACATACCTATATATCTCAATGTATACATATATATATACACACACAGACATATACATATATACACATGTACATAATTCATACTGTATTCCTTTATTCATTCCCATCGCCACCTCGCCACACATGGAATAACAACCCCCTTCCCCCTCATGTGTGCGAGGTTGCGCTAGGAAAGACAACAAAGGCCACATTCGTTCACACTCAGTCTCTAGCTAGGATGCCATTTGGTAAACATGTTTACCAAATGGTGTCCTAGCTTCGTCTCTTCATTTTATATCAACTGACTGTTATATTTCTCTCTTCTGTCTCCCCTGATGATGTGATTATTACACGAAAGTGCACTTGGGAAATTTTCGTGTTTCATTTTCCCTGTTGAATCATAGGAATATTTTGATCACGTGCAAAATTGTGATCTCCAAAATATATACATGTGTATGTGGGTGGGTTGGGCCATTCATTCGTCTGTTTCCTTGCATTACCTCACTAACATGGGAGACGTCTACTAAGTTATTTATTTATGTTAATTATACTTTGTCACTGTCTCCCGCATTAGCAAGGTAGTGCAAGGAAACTAACGAAAGAATGGCCCAACCCTCCACACACACATATATATACATACACGTCCACACATGCACATATACATACCTGTACATCTCAGTGATACATATATATAAACACCCAGACATATGCATATATACACATGTACATAATTCATACTCTCTGCCCTTATTCATTCCCGTCGCCACCCTACCATGCATGAAATGGAACCCCCCCCCCCCCCCCCCCCCCCCCCCCGCGCATGTGCGTGAGGTAGTGCTAGGAAAGACAACAAAGGCCACATTCGTTCACACTCAGTCTCTAGCTGTCATATATAATGCATCGAAACCACAGCTCTCTTGCCACATCGACCCCACAGAACTTTCCATGGTTTACCCCAGACACTTCACATGCCCTGGTTCAATCCATTGACAGCATGTTGACCCCGGTATACCACATCGTTCCAATTCACTCTATTCCTTGCACCCCTTTCGCCCTCCTGCATGTTCAGGCCCCAATCACTCAAAATCTTTTTCACTCTATTTTTCCACCTCCAATTAGGTATAATATAAATAATAAGTGAATATATGTATGCACCTAAATGCCCATACTTGCATATATACATTTTTTTTTTTCATACTGTTCGCCATTTCCCGCATTAGCGAGGTAGCGTTGAGAGCAGAGGACTGGGCCTTTGAGGGAATATGTACATACATGTACATAAACAAATCTATATATACATACATATACATACACATACACAGACATATATGTATATACACATGTACATATTCATACTTACTTGCCTTCATCCATTCATGGCGCTACCCTGTCCTACAGGAAAGGGCATCGCAACAGCCTGCTTCAGTGAAGTAGCCCCAGGAAAACAGACTGAAAAGGCCACATTTGCTTACGCTCAATCTCTAGCTGTTATGTGTAATGCATCAAAACCACTAGAAGGATGTAAGGAAACTGATAATGTTAACAAAAGAGTCCATCATAAAAGGGGGAGGAAGAAATGAGCAGATTAAGCAAACAGGTATAAGGAAACAAATTTTCAATGATTAAAACTAAGATGGAAGATGAAATAATTCTGCCCTTAGTATTATTGATAAAATGGATCATGTTTGGATGACCATATATCAGACCTTTAGATACTGTTTTGTGCAATTCTGTCATATACAGGTTGTATTTCTATCATTTGGCATCCTTGGGGTGTGGTCATTGCTGGACCACAAAAAATGCCAGAGAACCAAAATTGTCCCCTAAAGTCATACACAGTTGGCAATTCAGTCTCAGAATACTCGCACAAAGTCTTTACAGAAGTTCCTTTATCTAATTTTTTCAGTAACTCCACCTTTTCAAGCATAGATAATGATTTATGCTCATTAGCACTAGCACCATCTTCTGCACAATTTGTTCTCTTGGATGACATTCTGAAGGGCTAAAATACAGCTGAAAATAAGAAATTAATTGGACTGTTAATTTTCTCGGCTGCCGTGTAAACTGATAACCAAGGCAGCAGATTCAAAAAGTCCCAGATCACAGAACACCAGATTAGTGAGGTACAACCTGTATTAGCAAATTTGATTCATGTATCAAGACAAAGGAATAAGGTCTCACATCACGATAATCACAGAATGGCTGCTGCAGAGAGTCCCGATAGAAGCCAAGGATTATGGTCAAATGGCCTAGCAATGAAGATAAACTCGAGACTCAGAGTGATCCATGATGATAGCAGAAGGGAGCATTTAGGGGTCAAAGAAACAGAAATAAAAAAGTGTATTTATTTATAGTGGTAGACTCAAAAAATGGAAACTGGAAAAACTAGAAAAAATATATCCCTGCATTAAAGAAATTAGAAAGTAACATATTTGACTTTCTACATTCTCTCTACATTCCATCTCTCCTGATATTTCTTCCCACAAGATCCTTATCCAAGCTGTCTTACTGTCACCACTCTCTTCTTCCCAATATTGTTTCCTCTTTTACAAAAGCCTCTAAAACTCTTCACCCTCGCCTCCACAAGACACCAGAAAACAGTGATCAGGCATCCCATCATCTGCGTTTCTCAGCACATTTACATCCAAAAGTCTCTCTTTTACACATCTATCAATTCATAAGTAATGCACCTGTTTGTATCCCTCTTTTTGAGCAAGTACTCCCAGTCACCAGTCCTTTTTCAGCATACATATCCACAACCTGTTCAGCTGTTCACCATTACCATTCATAACTGAAAACCCCATGAGCTCCAATTATACCCTCAACTGCCACATTACTTACCTTCCCATTTAAATCACGGATGATCAATACTTGATCTCTTACATCAAAACTGCTGACACTTACTGAGCTGCTTTCAAAACTCTCCTCTCTTGATCTTTCTTCTCATGGCCAGGTGTATAAGCACTATTAATCACCCATTTCTCACAATCTTTTTTCAGTTTTACCCACATCAGTCTAGAACTTATTTCCTTACATTCTATTATACTCTTCTACTATTCCTGCTTCAGTAGTGCTACTCCTTCCTCAATTTTTGTTGTCTCAACAACCCCTGACTGTACTCCTAAGACATTTCCAAACCTCGAAGGCTCAGATTGGGGTGTCTAAATGTGTGTGGACGTAACCAAGATGAGAAAAAAGGAGAGATAGGTAGTATGTTTGAGGAAAGGAACCTGGATGTTTTGGCTCTGAGTGAAACGAAGCTCAAGGGTAAAGAGGAAGAGTGGTTTGGGAATGTCTTGGGAGTAAAGTCAGGGGTTAGTGAGAGGACAAGAGCAAGGGAAGGAGTAGCACTACTCCTGAATCAGGAGTTGTGGGAGTATGTGATAGAGTGTAAGAAATTAAATTCTAGATTGATATGGGTACAACTGAAAGTTGTTGGAGAGAGATGGGTGATTATTGGTGCATATGCACCTGGGCATGAGAAGAAAGATCATGAGAGGCAAGTGTTTTGGGAGCAGCTGAATGAGTATGTTAGTGGTTTTGATGCAAAAGACCGGGTTATAGTGATGGGTGATTTGAATGCAAAGGTGAGTAATGTGGCAGTTGAGGGAATAATTGGTATACATGGAGTGTTCAGTGTTGTAAATGGAAATGGTGAAGAGCTTGTATATTTATGTGCTGAAAAAGGACTGGTGATTGGGAATACCTGGTTTAAAAAGCGAGATATACATAAGTATACGTATGTAAGTAGGAGAGATGGCCAGAGAGCGTTATTGAATTATGTGTTAATTGATAGACGCACGAAAGAGAGACTTTTGGATGTTAATGTGCTGAGAGGTGCAACTGGAGGGATGTCTGATCATTATCTTGTGGAGGCGAAAGTGAAGATTTGTGGGGGTTTTCAGAAAAGAAGAGAGAATGTTGGGGTGAAGAGAGTGGTGAGAGTAAGTGAGCTTGGGAAGGAGACTTGTGTGAGGAAGTACCAGGAGAGACTGAGTACAGAATGGAAAAAGGTGAGAACAAAGGAGGTAAGGGGAGTGGGGGAGGAATGGGATGCATTTAGGGAAGCAGTGATGGATTGCGCAAAAGATGCTTGTGGCATGAGAAGCGTGGGAGGTGGGTTGATTAGAAAAGGTAGTGAGTGGTGGGATGAAGAAGTAAGATTATTAGTGAAAGAGAAGAGAGAGGCCTTTTGACGATTTTTGCAGGGAAAAAATGCAATTGAGTGGGAGAGGTATAAAAGAAAGAGGTAGGAGGTCAAGAGAAAGGTGCAAGAGGTGAAAAAGAGGGCAAATGAGAGTTGGGGTGAGAGAATATCATTAAATTTTAGGGAGAATAAAAAGATGTTTTAAAAGGTGGTAAAAAAAGTGTGTAAGACAAGGGAGCAAATGGGAACTTCAGTGAAGGGGGCTAATGGGGAGGGAGGTGATAACAAGTAGTGGTGATGTGAGAAGGAGATGGAGTGAGTATTTTGAAGGTCTGTTGAATGTGTTTGATGATAGAGTGGCAGATATAGGGTGTTTTGGTCGAGGTGGTGTGCAAAGTGAGAGGGTTAGGGAAAATGATTTGGTAAATAGAGAAGAGGTAGTAAAAGCTTTACGGAAGATGAAGGCCGGCAAGGCAGCAGGTTTGGATGGTATTGCAGTGGAATTTATTAAAAAAGGGGGTGACTGTATTGTTGACTGGTTGGTGAGGTTATTTAATGTATGTATGATTCATGGTGAGGTGCCTGAGGATTGGCGGAATGCTTGCATAGTGCCATTGTACAAAGGCAAAGGGGATAAGAGTGAGTGCTCAAATTGCAGAGGTATAAGTTTGTTGAGTATTCGTGGTAAATTATATGGGAGGATATTGATTGAGAGGGTGAAGGCATGTACAGAGCATCAGATTGGGGAAGAGCAGTGTGGTTTCAGAAGTGGTAGAGGATGTGTGGATCAGGTGTTTGCTTTGAAGAATGTATGTGAGAAATACTTAGAAAAACAAATGGATTTGTATGTAGCATTTATGGATCTGGAGAAGGCATATGATAGAGTTGACAGAGATGCTCTGTGGAAGGTATTAAGAATATATGGTGTGGGAGGCAAGTTGTTAGAAGCAGTGAAAAGTTTTTATCGAGGATGTAAGGCATGTGTACATGTAGGAAGAGAGGAAAGTGATTGGTTCTCAGTGAATGTAGGTTTGCGGCAGGGGTGTGTGATGTCTCCATGGTTGTTTAATTTGTTTATGGATGGAGTTGTTAGGGAGGTGAATGCAAGAGTTTTGGAAAGAGGGGCAAGTATGCAGTCTGTTGTGGATGAGAGAGCTTGGGAAGTGAGTCAGTTGTTGTTCGCTGATGATACAGCGCTGGTGGCTGATTCATGTAAGAAACTGCAGAAGCTGGTGACGGAGTATGGTAAAGTGTGTGAAAGAAGAAAGTTAAGAGTAAATGTGAATAAGAGCAAGGTTATTAGGTACAGTAGGGTTGAGGGTCAAGTCAATTGGGAGGTAAGTTTGAATGGAGAAAAACTGGAGGAAGTGAAGTGTTTTAGATACGTGGGAGTGGATCTGGCAGCGGATGGAACCATGGAAGTGGAAGTGAATCATAGGGTTGGGGAGGGGGCGAAAATTCTGGGAGCCTTGAAGAATGTGTGGAAGTCGAGAACATTATCTCGGAAAGCAAAAATGGGTATGTTTGAAGGAATAGTGGTTCCAACAATGTTGTATGGTTGCGAGGTGTGGGCTATGGATAGAGTTGTGTGCAGGAGGGTGGATGTGCTGGAAATGAGATGTTTGAGGACAATATGTGGTGTGAGGTGGTTTGATCGAGTAAGTAATGTAAGGGTGAGAGAGATGTGTGGAAATAAAAAGAGTGTGGTTGAGAGAGCAGAAGAGGGTGTTTTGAAATGGTTTGGTCACATGGAGAGAATGAGTGAGGAAAGATGGACAAAGAGGATATATGTGTCAGAGGTGGAGGGAACGAGGTGAAGTGGGAGACCAAATTTTAGGTGGAAGGATGGAGTGAAAAAGATTTTGAGTGATCAGGGCCTGAACATGCAGGAGGGTGAAAGGCAGGGCAAGGAATAGAGTGAATTGGAACGATGTGGTATACCGGGGTCGACGCGCTGTCAATGGATTGAACCAGGGCATGTGAAGCGTCTGGGGTAAACCATGGAAAGTTGTGTGGGGCCTGGATGTGGAAAGGGAGCTGTGGTTTCGGTGCATTATTACATGACAGCTAGAGATTGAGTGTGAACGAATGGGGCCTTTGATGTCTTTTCCTAGCGCTACCTCGCACACATGAGGGGGGAGGGGGATGTTATTCCATGTGTGGTGGGGTGGCGATGGGAAGAAATATAGGCAGACAGTATGAATTATGTAGATGTGTATATATGTATATGTCTGTGTGTGTATATATATGTGTACATTGAGATGTATAGGTATGTATATTTGCGTGTGTGGGCATGTATGTATATACATGTGTATGTGGGCGGGTTGGGCCATTCTTTCGTCTGTTTCCTTGCGCTACCTCGCTAACGTGGGAGACAGCGACAAAGCAAAATAATAATAATAATAATATAATCTTTCCCTTTACTCTTTAGCTTTGTTTCACCCAGAGCTAGAAGATCCAGATGTCTTTCTTTAAACATACTTCATGTCTCTCCTTTCTTCTGATCTTGGCTAAACACACACATTTAGACACCCCAGCTTGAGCCTTCGAGGAGGATGAGCATTCCTTGCCTTGCTCCTTTTTCTGTTCCCTCTTTTAAAAGTTGAAATACAGGAAGGGGAGTGGGTTCCATCCCCCACTTATGCCTCCTTTAGACACCTACAACATGCAGGAATACAGAGGTGTAATTCTTTTTCCCCAACCCAGGGATGATAGTAATTGTTTAATATTTTGCTTTAGGATTGTAGGAATTTCAATTATGTTAAAGTTAAGAAAATATATCCCAAGTATGAATTGAATTACTTTTGTGTGATATCCATTTTGCTTGTAATGCATTACCATGTTAGTTCAAATAGGGTTTAAGACTGAATGAAAATTGATTGAATCCTTTATATTAATTGATGTTGACTTTAGAGTCATACCAGTATAAGTTTGTGTGTGAAAGAGAATGGTGTAATACTATATATTGATTGTTTAGTGTGCTTCCTCTGCATAAGAGTAATAGTTTTCTGTTCTTACAGGATTCATCGTTGGGAACTTGGGTCTGCTACCAGCCTGTGGCACACTGACACTTGCATATGTAATCCTTCTGGTCACCATCTTTTCAATTTGTGCCATTTCTACCAATGGTGCTGTTGAAGGAGGAGGTGCTTACTGTATCCATTTATAGCTCTATTAACACTTCTTTTTGATTATAATGATTTTATAACTAATTTTAGATTTATCAATTTTTTTTTATGTAAAAAGATATATTGTTGAATGATTCAGTCTTTTCATCTATTATCTGTAACTCCATTCTCATATGTGCTCAGGAGGACAAGTAGTTCCAGCCTCTCATTCCATTTATACATGTCCTCAACCTTTGTCTATTATGGAAAGTGATCAGAGACCTTCATACTAACTTGACACATCTTATTACTGTACAGTATTTCACTGTATTTCTCACACATGCAATCTTTTGTTCCTTTCACTTAGATAATTTTCTCTTCATCAAAGGAGTGTCCCCCCATATGCCAGCCTGAACATCCTGTTCCTTTATGAACCTCATATGTGGTACAGTGTCAGATGCCATCTGGCAGTCCAGGAATACACAACCCAATTTTAAATCCTTATTGTCTAAAACAGAGTTCATCCACTCAACAGTGATAAAAGATATTTGTTATGCATAACCTCCAAACCCATTACCCATGTTATGGCTTGCTTAGGTAGAACATCCTTTACAAAAAATCATCCATTAGATTTCTGATTATCTTTTCCTGTATTTTTGTGTTTTTCAGCCCTTAGTTACTTACTTCATTACTTAGTGAAATTCTGCAGTCCCCTTCTTTAAAGATATGCATAACATTTCCTCTCTTCCACTTCCTTGGTACTACACTCTTTTCATCAATTTTATTATTACCAGTATTACAAGGGGCCTCCCAGGGTGTAGCAATTTGCATTCCTAAGCATGACACATTCATGGGCCACCTAGGGTTGAGCACATAAGTTCAAATCCTGGTTATAGCTGTTGGTCCACAGTCAACCTAGCTGTTCATACCTCTAGGGGTTGGTTGATCAAATGGGTACCTAACTCATGCTAGAGTATATGTTATATTTTGTTATACTTAATTGCTGTTTCCCACATCAGCAAGGTAGCACCAGGAAACAGATGAAGAATGGCCCATCCTCTCATATACATGCATATGTATATATATATTTATTTTATATTCATTATACTTAGTCGCTGTCTCTTGCGTCAGTGAGGTAGTGCAAGGAAACAGACGAAAGAATGGCCCAACCCACCCACATACACATGTATATACATAAATGCCCACACACGCACATGTACGTACCTATACAGTACAATGTATATATACATGTACATACACAAACATATACATATATACACGTGCACATCCACACTTGCTGCCTTCATCCATTCCCTTTGCCACCTTCCCACACATGATATAGCACCCCCTCCCCTGCGCGAGATAGTGCTAGGAAAAGACAACAAAGGCCACATTCGTTCACACTCAGTCTCCAGCTGTCATGTGTAATGCACCGAAACCACAGCTCCCCTTCCACATCCAGGCCCCACAAAACTTTCCACAGTTTACCCCAGATGCTTCACATGCCCTGGTTCAATCCATTGACGGCATGTTGACCCCGGTATACCACATCGTTCCAATTCACTCTGTTCCTTTCATGCCTTTCACTCTCCTGTATATTCAGGCCCCGATCACGTAAAATCTTTTTCACTCCATCCTTCCTCCTCCAATTTGGTCTCCCACTTTTTGTTCCCTCCACCTATGACACATATATCCATCCCCTTTGTCAATCTTTCCTCACTAATTCTCTCTATGTGACCAAACCATTTCAGTATACCCTTTTCTGCTTTCTCAACCATACTGTTTTTATTATCACACATCTCTCTTACCCTTTCATTACTTAATCAAACCACCTCACACCACATATTGTCCTCAAACATTTCATTTCCAACACATCCACCCTCCTCCGCACAACCTTATCTATAGCCCATGCTTCGCAACCATATACCATTGTTGGAACCACTATTCCTTCAAGCATACCCATTTTTGCTCTTTGAGATAACATTCTGGTCTTCCACACATTCTTCAACGCACCCAGAACCTTCGCCCCCTCCCCCATCCTGTGACTCACTTCCGCTTCCATGGTTTCATTCGCTGCCAAATCCACTTCCAGATATCTAAAACACTTAACTTCCTCCAGTTTTTCTCCATTCAAACTTTCCTCCCAGTTAACTTGTCACTCAACCCCACTGAAACTAATAACCTTGCTCTTATTCACATTTACTCTCAGCTTTCCTCTTTCACACACTTTACCAAACTCAGTCACCAACTTCTGCAGTTTTCTCACACGAATCAGCCACCAGCGCTGTATCATCAACGAACAAGTGACTCACATCCCAAGCCCTCTCATCCACAACAGACTGCATACTTGCCACTCTCTCCAAAACTCTTGCATTCATCTCCCTAACAAACCCATCCATAAACAAATTGAAGAACCATGGAGATTAAACGCACCCCTGCCTCAAACCGACATTCTCTGGGAACCATTGACTTTCCTCTCTTCCTACTTGTGCGTATGCCTTACGTCCTTGATAAAAACTTTTCACTGCTTGTAGCGACTTACCTCCCACACCATATACTCTACCTTCCACAAAGCATTTCTATCAACTCTGTCATATGCCTACTCCAGATCCATAAAGGCTACATACAAATCCATCTGTTTTTCTAAGTATTTCTCACATTCTTCAAAGCAAACACCTGGTCCACATATCATCTACCACTTCTGACAACACACTGCTCTTCCCTAATCTGATGCTCTGTACATGCCTTTACCCCCTGTCAATACCCTCCTATATAATTTCCCGGAAATACTCAACAAACTTGTACCTCTGTAATTTGAACACTAATCTTTATCCCCTTTGCACAATGGCACTAGGCATGCATTCTGCCACTCCTCAGGCACGTCACCATTAACCATACATACATTGAATATCCATACCAACCAGTCAACAAAACAGTCACTCCCTTTTTTGATAAATTCCACTGCAATACCATCCAAACCCGCCGCCTTGCCAGCTTTCATCTGCAATGCTTTCACTACCTCTTCTCTGTTCACCAAACCATTCTCCATGACCCTCTCACTTCGCACACCACCTTGACCGTATTTTTATATTTTTTTTATTATACTTTGTTGCTGTCTCCTGTGTTAGCGAGGTAACACAAGGAAACAGATGAAAGAATGGCCCAACCCACCCACATACACATGTATATACATACATGCCCATACACGCATATATACATACCTATACATTTCAACGTATACATATTATTGGAACCACTATTCCTTCAAGCATACCCATTTTTGCTCTCTGAGATAACATTCTGGTCTTCCACACATTCTTCAACGCACCCAGAACCTTCGCCCCCTCCCCCATCCTGTGACTCACTTCCGCTTCCATGGTTTCATTCGCTGCCAAATCCACTTCCAGATATCTAAAACACTTAACTTCCTCCGGTTTTTCTCCATTCAAACTTTCCTCCCAGTTAACTTGTCACTCAACCCCACTGAAACTAATAACTTTGCTCTTATTCACATTTACTCTCAGCTTTCCTCTTTCACACACTTTACCAAACTCAGTCACCAACTTCTGCAGTTTCTCACACGAATCAGCCACCAGTGCTGTATCATCAACGAACAACTGACTCACATCCCAAGCCCTCTTATCCACAACAGACTGCATACTTGCCACTCTCTCCAAAACTCTTGCATTCACCTCCCTAACAAACCCATCCATAAACAAATTGAAGAACCATGGAGATTAAACGCACCCCTGCCTCAAACCGACATTCTCTGGGAACCATTGACTTTCCTCTCTTCCTACTTGTGCATATGCCTTACGTCCTTGATAAAAACTTTTCACTGCTTGTAGCGACTTACCTCCCACACCATATACTCTACCTTCCACAAAGCATTTCTATCAACTCTGTCATATGCCTACTCCAGATCCATAAAGGCTACATACAAATCCATCTGTTTTTCTAAGTATTTCTCACATTCTTCAAAGGAAACACCTGGTCCACATATCATCTACCACTTCTGACAACACACTGCTCTTCCCCAATCTGATGCTCTGTACATGCCTTTACCCCCTGTCAATACCCTCCTATATAATTTCCCGGAAATACTCAACAAACTTATACCTCTGTAATTTGAACACTAATCTTTATCCCCTTTGCACAATGGCACTAGGCATGCATTCTGCCACTCCTCAGGCACTTCACCATTAACCATACATACATTGAATATCCATACCAACCAGTCAACAAAACAGTCACTCCCTTTTTTGATAAATTCCACTGCAATACCATCCAAACCCGCCGCCTTGCCAGCTTTCATCTGCAATGCTTTCACTACCTCTTCTTTGTTCACCAAACCATTCTCCATGACCCTCTCACTTCGCACACCACCTTGACCGTATTTTTATATTTTTTATATTATACTTTGTTGCTGTCTCCTGTGTTAGCGAGGTAACACAAGGAAACAGATGAAAGAATGGCCCAACCCACCCACATACACATGTATATACATACATGCCCATACACGCATATATACATACCTATACATTTCAACGTATACATATTATTGGAACCACTATTCCTTCAAGCATACCCATTTTTGCTCTCTGAGATAACATTCTGGTCTTCCACACATTCTTCAACGCACCCAGAACCTTCGCCCCCTCCCCCATCCTGTGACTCACTTCCGCTTCCATGGTTTCATTCGCTGCCAAATCCACTTCCAGATATCTAAAACACTTAACTTCCTCCGGTTTTTCTCCATTCAAACTTTCCTCCCAGTTAACTTGTCACTCAACCCCACTGAAACTAATAACTTTGCTCTTATTCACATTTACTCTCAGCTTTCCTCTTTCACACACTTTACCAAACTCAGTCACCAACTTCTGCAGTTTCTCACACGAATCAGCCACCAGTGCTGTATCATCAACGAACAACTGACTCACATCCCAAGCCCTCTCATCCACAACAGACTGCATACTTGCCACTCTCTCCAAAACTCTTGCATTCACCTCCCTAACAAACCCATCCATAAACAAATTGAAGAACCATGGAGATTAAACGCACCCCTGCCTCAAACCGACATTCTCTGGGAACCATTGACTTTCCTCTCTTCCTACTTGTGCATATGCCTTACGTCCTTGATAAAAACTTTTCACTGCCTGTAGCGACTTACCTCCCACACCATATACTCTACCTTCCACAAAGCATTTCTATCAACTCTGTCATATGCCTACTCCAGATCCATAAAGGCTACATACAAATCCATCTGTTTTTCTAAGTATTTCTCACATTCTTCAAAGGAAACACCTGGTCCACATATCATCTACCACTTCTGACAACACACTGCTCTTCCCCAATCTGATGCTCTGTACATGCCTTTACCCCCTGTCAATACCCTCCTATATAATTTCCCGGAAATACTCAACAAACTTATACCTCTGTAATTTGAACACTAATCTTTATCCCCTTTGCACAATGGCACTAGGCATGCATTCTGCCACTCCTCAGGCACTTCACCATTAACCATACATACATTGAATATCCATACCAACCAGTCAACAAAACAGTCACTCCCTTTTTTGATAAATTCCACTGCAATACCATCCAAACCCGCCGCCTTGCCAGCTTTCATCTGCAATGCTTTCACTACCTCTTCTTTGTTCACCAAACCATTCTCCATGACCCTCTCACTTCGCACACCACCTTGACCGTATTTTTATATTTTTTATATTATACTTTGTTGCTGTCTCCTGTGTTAGCGAGGTAACACGAGGAAACAGATGAAAGAATGGCCCAACCCACCCACATACACATGTATATACATACATGCCCATACACGCATATATACATACCTATACATTTCAACGTATACATATTCATACACAGACATATACATGTATACACATGTACATATTCATACTTGCTGCCTTCATCCATTTCCATCGCCACCCAGCCTCACATGAAATGGCACCCCCCCCTCTCCACACGTGTGTGCGAGGTAGCACTAGGAAAAGACAACAAAGGCCACATTTGTTCACACTCAGTCTCTAGCTATCATGTGTAATGCACTGACACCACACTTCCCTTTCCACATCTAGGCCCCACAAAACTTTCATTGGTTTACCCCAGACGCTTGACATGCCTTGGTGCAGTGAATAGAGTGAATTGGAATGATGTGATATACTGGGGTGGATGTGCTGTCAGTGGATTGAACCAGGACACGTGAAGGGTCTGGGGTAAACCACTTCCGCTTCCATGGTTCCATCCGCTGCCAGATCCACTCCCAGATATCTAAAACACTTCACTTCCTCCAGTTTTTCTCCATTCAAACTCACCTCCCAATTGACTTGACCCTCAACCCTACTGTACCTAATAACCTTGCTCTTATTCACATTTACTCTTAACTTTCTTCTTCCACATACTTTACCAAACTCAGTCACCAGCTTCTGCAGTTTCTCACATGAATCATCCACCAGCGCTGTATCATCAGCGAACAACAACTGACTCACTTCCCAAGCTCTCTCATCCCCAACAGACTTCATACTTGCCCCTCTTTCCAGGACTCTTGCATTTACCTCCCTAACAACCCCATCCATAAACAAGTTAAACAGCCATGGAGACATCACACACCCCTGCCGCAAACCTACATTCACTGAGAACCAATCACTTTCCTCTCTTCCTACAGGTACACATGCCTTACATCCTCGATAAAAACTTTTCACTGCTTCTAACAACTTGCCTCCCACACCATATATTCTTAATACCTTCCACAGAGCATCTCTATCAACTCTATCATATGCCTTCTCCAGATCCATAAATGCTACATACAAATCCATTTGCTTTTCTAAGTATTTCTCACATACATTCTTCAAAGCAAACACCTGATCCACACATCCTCTACCACTTCTGAAACCGCACTGCTCTTCCCCAATCTGATGCTCTGTACATGCCTTCACCCTCTCAATCAATACCCTCCCATATAATTTACCAGGAATACTCAACAAACTTATACCTCTGTAATTTGAGCACTCACTCTTATCCCCTTTGCCTTTGTACAATGGCACTATGCACGCATTCCGCCAATCCTCAGGCACCTCACCATGAGTCATACATACATTAAATAACCTTACCAACCAGTCAACAATACAGTCACCCCCTTTTATAATAAATTCCACTGCAATACCATCCAAACCTGCTGCCTTGCCGGCTTTCATCTTCCGCAAAGCTTTTACTACCTCTTCTCTGTTTACCAAATCATTTTCCCTAACCCTCTCACTTTGCACACCACCTCGACCAAAACACCCTATATCTGCCACTCTGTCATCAGACACATTCAACAAACCTTCAAAATACTCATTCCATCTCCTTCTCACATCACCACTACTTGTTATCACCTCCCCATTTACGCCCTTCACTGAAGTTCCCATTTGCTCCCTTGTCTTACGCACCCTATTGACCTCCTTCCAGAACATCTTTTTATTCTCCCTAAAATTTAGTGATAGTCTCTCACCCCAACTCTCATTTGCCCTTTTTTTTCACCTCTTGCACCTTTCTCTTGACCTCCTGTCTCTTTCTTTTATACTTCTCCCACTCAATTGCATTTTTTCCCTGCAAAAATCGTCCAAATGCCTCTCTCTTCTCTTTCACTAATACTCTTACTTCTTCATCCCACCACTCACTACCCTTTCTAAACAGCCCACCTCTCACTCTTCTCATACCACAAGCATCTTTGGCGCAATCCATCACTGATTCCCTAAATACATCCCATTCCTCCCCCACTCCCCTTACTTCCATTGTTCTCACCTTTTTCCATTCTGTACACAGTCTCTCCTGGTACTTCCCCACACAGGTCTCCTTCCCAAGCTCACTTACTCTCACCACCTTCTTCACCCCAACATTCACTCCTCTTTTCTGAAAACCCATACTAATCTTCACCTTAGCCTCCACAAGATAATGATCAGACATCCCTCCAGTTGCACCTCTCAGCACATTAACATCCCAAAGTCTCTCTTTCGCACGCCTGTCAATTACCACATAATCCAATAACGCTCTCTGGCCATCTCTCCTACTTACATAAGTATACTTATGTATATCTCGCTTTTTAAACCAGGTATTCCCAATCATCAGTCCTTTTTCAGCACATAAATCTACAAGCTCTTCACCATTTCCATTTACAACACTGAACACCCCATGCATACCAATTATTCCCTCAACTGCCACATTACTCACCTTTGCATTCAAATCACCCATCACTATAACCCGATCTCGTGCATCAAAACCGCTAACACACTCATTCAGCTGCTCCCAAAACACTTGCCTCTCATGATATAAATATATATATATATATTTTTTTTTTTTTTTTGCTTTGTCGCTGTCTCCCGCGTTTGCAAGGTAGTGCAAGGAAACAGATGAAAGAAATGGCCCAACCCACCCCCATACACATGTATATACATACGTCCACACACGCAAATATACATACCTACACAGCTTTCCATGGTTTACCCCAGACGCTTCACATGCCCTGATTGAATCCACTGACAGCACATCAACCCCGGTATACCTCATCGCTCCAATTCACTCTATTCCTTGCCCTCCTTTCACCCTCCTGCATGTTCAGGCCCCGATCACACAAAATCTTTTTCACTCCATCTTTCCACCTCCAGTTTGGTCTCCCACTTCTCCTCGTTCCCTCCACCTCCGACACATATATCCTCTTGGTCAATCTTTCCTCACTCATTCTCTCCATGTGCCCAAACCATTTTAAAACACCCTCTTCTGCTCTCTCAACCATGCTCTTTTTATTTCCACACATCTCTCTTACCCTTACGTTACTCACTCGATCAAACCACCTCACACCACACATTGTCCTCAAACATCTCATTTCCAGCACATCCATCCTCCTGCGCACAACTCTATCCATAGCCCACGCCTCGCAACCATACAACATTGTTGGAACCACTATTCCTTCAAACATACCCATTTTTGCTTTCCGAGATAATGTTCTCGACTTCCACACATTCTTCAAGGCCCCCAGAATTTTCGCCCCCTCCCCCACCCTATGATCCACTTCCGCTTCCATGGTTCCATCCGCTGCCAGATCCACTCCCAGATATCTAAAACACTTCACTTCCTCCAGTTTTTCTCCATTCAAACTCACCTTCCAATTGACTTGACCCTCAACCCTACTGTACCTAATAACCTTGCTCTTATTCACATTTACTCTTAACTTTCTTCTTCCACACACTTTACCAAACTCAGTCACCAGCTTCTGCAGTTTCTCACATGAATCAGCCACCAGCGCTGTATCATCAGCGAACAACAACTGACTCACTTCCCAAGCTCTCTCATCCCCAACAGACTTCATACTTGCCCCTCTTTCCAAAACTCTTGCATTTACCTCCCTAACAACCCCATCCATATATATATATATATATATATATATATATATATATATATATATATATATATATATATCAATACCCTCCCATATAATTTGCCAGGAATACTCAACAAACTTATACCTCTGTAATTTGAGCACTCACTCTTATCCCCTTTGCCTTTGTACAATGGCACTATGCATGCATTCCGCCAATCCTCAGGCACCTCACCATGAGTCATACATACATTAAATAACCTTACCAACCAGTCAATAATACAGTCACCCCCTTTTTTAATAAATTCCACTGCAATACCATCCAAACCTGCTGCCTTGCCGGCTTTCATCTTCCGCAAAGCTTTTACTACCTCTTCTCTGTTTACCAAATCATTTTCCCTAACCCTCTCACTTTGCACACCACCTCGACCAAAACACCCTATATGTGCCACTCTATCATCAAACACATTCAACAAACCTTCAAAATACTCACTCCATCTCCTTCTCACGTCACCACTACTTGTTATCACCTCCCCATTTGCGCCCTTCACTGAAGTTCCCATTTGCTCCCTTGTCTTACGCACTTTATTTACCTCCTTCCAGAACATCTTTTTATTCTCCCTAAAATTTAATGATACTCTCTCACCCCAACTCTCATTTGCCCTCTTTTTCACCTCTTGCACCTTTCTCTTGACCTCCTGTCTCTTTCTTTTATACATCTCCCACTCAATTGCATTTTTTCCCTGCAAAGATCGTCCAAATGCCTCTCTCTTCTCTTTCACTAATAATCTTACTTCTTCATCCCACCACTCACTACCCTTTCTAATCAACCCACCTCCCACTCTTCTCTTGCCACAAGCATCTTTGGCGCAATCCATCACTGATTCCCTAAATACATCCCATTCCTCCCCCACTCCCCTTACTTCCATTGTTCTCACCTTTTTCCATTCTGTACTCAGTCTCTCCTGGTACTTCCTCACACAAGTCTCCTTCCCAAGCTCACTTACTGTCACCACCCTCTTCACCCTAACATTCACTCTTCTTTTCTGAAAACCCATACAAATCTTCACCTTAGTCTCCACAAGATAATGATCAGACATCCCTCCAGTTGCACCTCTCAGCACATTAACATCCAAAAGTCTCTCTTTCGCGCGCCTGTCAATTAACACGTAATCCAATAACGCTCTCTGGCCATCTCTCCTACTTACTTACGTATACTTATGTATATCTCGTTTTTTAAACCAGGTATTCCCAATCATCAGTCCTTTTTCAGCACATAAATCTACAAGCTCTTCACCATTTCCATTTACAACACTGAACACCCCATGTATACCAATTATTCCCTCAACTGCGAGATATACATAAGTATACTTATGTAAGTAGGAGAGATGGCCAGAGAGCGTTATTGGATTACGTGTTAATTGACAGGCTCACGAAAGAGAGACTTTTGGATGTTTATGTACTGAGAGGTGCAACTGGAGGGATGTCTGATCATTATCTTGTGGAGGCTAAGGTGAAGATTTGTATGGGTTTCCAGAAAAGAAGAGTGAATGTAGGGGTGAAGCAGGTGGTGAGAGTAAGTGAGCTTGGGAAGGAGACTTGTGTGAGGAAGTACCAGGAGAGACTGAGTACAGAATGGAAAAAGGTGAGAACAATGGAAGTAAGGGGAGTGGGGGAGGAATGGGATGTATTTAGGGAATCAGTGATGGATTGCGCAAAAGATGCTTGTGGCATGAGGAGAGTGGGAGGTGGGTTGATTAGAAAGGGTAGTGAGTGGTGGGATGAAGAAGTAAGAGTATTAGTGAAAGAGAAGAGAGAGGCATTTGGATGATTTTTGCAGGGAAAAAATGCAATTGAGTGGGAGACGTATAAAAGAAAGAGACAGGAGGTCAAGAGAAAGGTGCAAGAGGTGAAAAAAAGGGCAAATGAGAGTTGGGGTGAGAGAGTATCAGTAAATTTTAGGGAGAATAAAAAGATGTTCTGGAAGGAGGTAAATAAAGTGCGTAAGACAAGGGAGTAAATGGGAACTTCAGTGAAGGGCGCAAATGGGGAGGTGATAACAAGTAGTGGTGATGTGAGAAGGAGATGGAGTGAGTATTTTGAAGGTTTGTTGAATGTGTTTGATGATAGAGTGGCAGATATAGGGTGTTTTGGTCGAGGTGGTGTGCAAAGTGCGAGGGTTAGGGAAAATGATTTGGTAAACAGAGAAGAGGTAGTAAAAGCTTTGCGGAAGATGAAAGCCGGCAAGGCAGCAGGTTTGGATGGTATTGCAGTGGAATTTATTAAAAAATGGGATGACTGTATTGTTGACTGGTTGGTAAGGTTATTTAATGTATGTATGACTCATGGTGAGGTGCCTGAGGATTGGCGGAATGCATGCATAGTGCCATTGTACAAAGGCAAAGGGGATAAGAGTGAGTGCTCAAATTACAGAGGTATAAGTTTGTTGAGTATTCCTGGCAGATTATATGGGAGGGTATTGATTGAGAGGGTGAAGGCATGTACAGAGCATCAGATTGGGGAAGAGCAGTGTGGTTTCAGAAGTGGTAGAGGATGTGTGGATCAGGTGTTTGCTTTGAAGAATGTATGTGAGAAATACTTAGAAAAGCAAATGGATTTGTATGTAGCATTTATGGATCTGGAGAAGGCATATGATAGAGTTGATAGAGATGCTCTGTGGAAGGTATTAAGAATATATGGTGTGGGAGGCAAGTTGTTAGAAGCAGTGAAAAGTTTTTATCGAGGATGTAAGGCATGTGTACGTGTAGGAAGAGAGGAAAGTGATTGGTTCTCAGTGAATGTAGGTTTGCGGCAGGGGTGTGTGATGTCTCCATGGTTGTTTAATTTTGTTTATGGATGGCGTTGTTAGGGAGGTGAATGCAAGAGTTTTGGAAAGAGGGGCAAGTATGAAGTCTGTTGGGGATGAGAGAGCTTGGGAAGTGAGTCAGTTGTTGTTCGTTGATGATACAGCGCTGGTGGCTGATTCATGTGAGAATCTGCAGAAGCTGGTGACTGAGTTTGGTAAAGTGTGTGGAAGAAGGAAGTTAAGAGTAAATGTGAATAAGAGCAAGGTTATTAGGTACAGTAGGGTTGAGGGTCAAGTCAATTGGGAGGTGAGTTTGAATGGAGAAAAACTGGAGGAAGTGAAGTGTTTTAGATATCTGGGAGTGGATCTGGCAGCGGATGGAATCATGGAAGCGGAAGTGGATCATAGGGTGGGGGAGGGGGCGAAAATTCTGGGAGCCTTGAAGAATGTGTGGAAGTCGAGTACATTATCTCGGAAAGCAAAAATGGGTATGTTTGAAGGAATAGTGGTTCCAACAATGTTGTATGGTTGCGAGGCGTGGGCTATGGATAGAGTTGTGCGCAGGAGGATGGATGTGCTGGAAATGAGATGTTTGAGGACAATGTGTGGTGTGAGGTGGTTTGATCGAGTGAGTAACGTAAGGGTAAGAGAGATGTGTGGAAATAAAAAGAGCGTGGTTGAGAGAGCAGAAGAGGGTGTTTTGAAGTGGTTTGGGCACATGGAGAGGATGAGTGAGGAAAGATTGACCAAGAGGATATATGTGTCGGAGGTGGAGGGAGCAAGGAGAAGAGGGAGACCAAATTGGAGGTGGAAAGATGGAGTGAAAAAGATTTTGTGTGATCGGGGCCTGAACATGCAGGAGGGTGAAAGGAGGGCAAGGAATAGAGTGAATTGGAGCGATGTGGTATACCGGGGTTGACGTGCTGTCAGTGGATTGAATCAAGGCATGTGAAGCGTCTGGGGTAAACCATGGAAAGCTGTGTAGGTATGTATATTTGCGTGGGTGGACGTGTGTATATGCATGTGTGTGGGGGGGGTTGGGCCATTTCTTTCGTCTGTTTCCTTGCGCTACCTCGCAAACGCGGGAGACAGCGACAAAGTATAAAAAAAAAAAATATATATATATATATATATATATATATATATATATATATATATATATATATATATATATAAGGTTTGTTGAATGTGTTTGATAATAGAGTGGCAGATATAATGTGTTTTGGTCGAGGTGGTGTGCAAAGTGAGAGGGTTAGGGAAAATGATTTGGTAAACAGAGAAGAGGTAGTAAAAGCTTTGCGGAAGATGAAAGCCGGCAAGGCAGCAGGTTTGGATGGTATTGCAGTGGAATTTATTAAAAAAGGCGGTGACTGTATTATTGACTGGTTGGTAAGGTTATTTAATGTATGTATGACTCATGGTGAGGTGCCTGAGGATTGGCGGAATGCATGCATAGTGCCATTGTACAAAGGCAAAGGGGATAAGAGTGAGTGCTCAAATTACAGAGGTATAAGTTTGTTGAGTATTCGTGGTAAATTATATGGGAGGGTATTGATTGAGAGGGTGAAGGCATGTACAGAGCATCAGATTGGGGAAGAGCAGTTTGGTTTCAGAAATGGTAGAGGATATGTGGATCAGGTGTTTGCTTTGAAGAATGTATGTGAGAAATACTTAGAAAAGCAAATGGATTTGTATGTAGCATTTATGGATCTGGAGAAGGCATATGATAGAGTTGATAGAGATGCTCTGTGGAAGGTATTAAGAATATATGGTGTGGGAGGCAAGTTGTTAGAAGCAGTGAAAAGTTCTTTTCGAGAATGTAAGGCATGTGTACGTGTAGGAAGAGAGGAAAGTAATTGGTACTCAGTGAATGTAGGTTTGCGGCAGGGGTGTGTGATGTCTCCATGGTTGTTTAATTTTTTATGGATGGGGTTGTTAGGGAGGTGAAATCAAGAGCTTTGGAAAGGGGGAAGTATGAAGTCTGTTGGGGATGAAAGAGCTTGTGAAGTGAGGCAGTTGTTGTTCGCTGATGATACAGCGCTTGTGGCTGATTCATGTGAGAAACTGCAGAAGCTGGTGACTGAGTTTGGTAAAGTGTGTGAAAGAAGAAAGTTAAGAGTAAATGTGAATAAGAGCAAGGTTATTAGGTACAGTAGGGTTGAGGGTCAAGTCAATTGGGAGGTAAGTTTGAATGGAGAAAAACTGGAGGAAGTGAAGTGTTTTAGATATCTGGGAGTGGATCTGGCAGCGGATGGAACCATGGAAGCGGAAGTGGATCATAGGGTTGTGGAGGGGGCGAAAATCCTGGGAGCCTTGAAGAATGTGTGGAAGTCGAGAACATTATCTTGGAAAGCAAAAATGGGTATGTTTGGATTAATAGTGGTTCCAACAATGTTGTATGGTTTCGAGGCGTGGGCTGTGGATAGAGTTGTGCGCAGGAGGATGAATGTGCTGGAAATGAGATGTTTGAGGACAATGTGTGGTGTGAGGTGGTTTGATCGAGTAAGTAACGTAAGGGTAAGAGAGATGTGTGGAAATAAAAAGAGCGTGGTTGAGAGAGAAGAAGAGTGTGTTTTGAAATGGTTTGGGCACATGTAGAGAATGAGTGAGGAAAGATTGACCAAGAGAATATATGTGTCGGAGGTGGAGGGAACGAGGAGAAGTGGGAGACCAAATTGGAGGTGGAAAGATGGAGTGAAAAAGATTTTGTGTGATCGGGGCCTGAACATGCAGGAGGGTGAAAGGAGGGCAAGGAATAGAGTGAATTGGATCGATGTGGTATACCGGGGTTGACGTGCTGTCAGTGGATTGAATCAGGGCATGTAAAGCGTCTGGGGTAAACCATGGAAAGCTGTGTAGGTATGTATATTTGCGTGTGTGGACGTGTGTATATACATGTGTATGGGGGTGGGTTGGGCCATTTTCTTTTGTCTGTTTCCTTGCGCTACCTTGCAAATGCGGGAGACAGTGACAAAGCAAAAAAAAAAAAAATATATATATCTGTATGTGTATGTATATATAAAAACTAGAATTCAAAGACACAGTTTGGTAGCACCACTTGAGGCATTACTGCTTCCTGGGGTTTCGCCTGACTGCCTTCTTCATTACACGTCGACTAGGAGGCGCAGGGGAGTTAAATGGATTATCTGGGCCAATTGAAGATGCTGGTGTTGGGACTTCCGTATTTGCTGTACTAAACTTGAAAATTTCAACTTGTGAAGTACTATTGGCTGAACCCTGGGTTAATTTTTATATTTACTTATATTTTTTAATTTCTTTTATGATCGTATGTATGCATGGTCATAAGCTGCATAGGTTGTAAGTCAGGGAGCATCTGTAAACCTATCCCTCTTCCTGTAATCTCTTTTCAGTCTGTCTGAAAAGTGCTTCTTTCTCTGGTCACAAGCAAGGCTTATGGTCCTGATGGCATCCATCCCTATGTACTGAAAGATTGTGCCTCTGAACTTACACCTGTGCTTGCTCGCCTGATCCATTTCTGTTTAAAAACCAAAACTTTTCCTTCCCCTTGGAAGCATGCAGTGATGCATCCTATCCCTAAGAAGGGTGACCTTTCTTATCCTGATAATTATTGTCCTATTGCTTTGACGTCTACCATTTCCAAAGTCTTTAAATCCCTCCTCAACTTCCATATCCTGAAACACCTTGAAAATCACAATCTTCTCTCTGATCACCAGTATGGCTTCCATAAGGCAAGATCCACTGGTGATATTCTTTCCTATCTTACTAATATCTGGTCATCATCCCTGAAAGATTTTGGGGAGTCATGTGTAGCTGCCCTTGACATATTTAAGGCTTTTGACAGGGTGTGGCATTGTGGTCTCATCTCTAAGCTCCCCTCTTTTGGCTTCCCTCCCTCACTTTGCTTCTTCATATCTAGCTCCCTCTTTGGCTGATCTATCTCTGTGGTTGTTGATGAATCAGTCTCCCTGTTTCCTCCTTCAACAGCAGTGTCGCTCAAGTTTCTGTCTTGTCCCCTTCATTTTTTCTCTTTTTTTCAACAATTTTCTCTCCTCCACTAATAATGATATGCACTCTTATGCTGATGACTCAAAACTGCATTCATCCACATCCTTCAGTTCTGCTCCCTTATCTCTAACTCGATCTGCATCTCATCTTGACAGAGCTTCCTCAATAAACTCAGACCGTCAGGATATCTCAGTGGAGTAGACAACATCTTGTTAAGTTTTTTGCCTCCAAGACCCAGTTTCTACTCCTCTCTCCATTGAAGACTCCTCACAGCTGTTGTCTGTCCTTTGATGGTTCTGAGTTCCACCTCTGGCTCAGTGAACATACTTGGTATTACTGTAACTTTCCCTCTTTCCTGGAAACCTGGGTGTCCTCTTTAGATGTCAAAACTTTTCTGAACAGTTGCTTCGTTTATACAAGGGATTGATTTGTCTCTGTATGAAGTAATGTTTCACATTTAGGATGGTTCTATCTCTGCATCCTTACTTGACAGAGTTGTTGAAAGTGGTCTGCCTTATAAAGTATCTTAGGCTAACTTCTGAACTTGATCCCCTTGCCTCATGCTGCAGTTTTGGTTTACTTTCCCTTTTCTCTTGGTATTACTTTGGTGTTTGCTCCCAAGAGCTGGCTGCTTGTGTTCCCCCACCACCAGCTAGACCACACAATACTCAGCAAGCTGCTGTGTCACAGAATTATTTCACAACAATAATGAACTGGCACATTTCAAAAGACAGGTTTTTCACTTTCTCAAGAATTTTTAAATACTTTCTCGTGTTCTTTTTCCTTTTCATAGTTCGCTCTGTTTTTCAGTCAGGGCCCGATCTTGATGTAGACTTTTGTCCATGACTGAAGCCTTCAAAAAGAAGTCTGGTGTGCATTTCAAACCATAGCACTTGCCTATAGACCCAGAAATGGCTACTGTTGGCTTACAAATGTATAGTTCGTAATCAAGTGGACACGCATTTTAACATCTGTCGTGCTTAGTGGCTCGGGTTATGTAATGCTAAGGCATGAGTGCTAATCTTGTCTCTTTGAAGGAAGATGCAGCAAGGAAAAAGCAAGTTCAAGGTTTTGTTACTCATGACTTTGAAAGTAGTTTTAGAGGGTGATATCTTCTTGCTCCCCTAGAAGGAAGTGCTTAGTACATATGAGTGGGGGTGCCCCTTTTGAGGCACTCTTTTCTAACCAGTCAAGCTGGGTTGTAAGGCAGTTTCACCTCAGTTTATTTCTATGCCAGTTCAGGGGTTGACTAGAGCTTCTGAGTCTTTTATAAATTTGACATGTGGGTGTATCTAATATTAATTAAGGTCTGGGTGGAGTTGGAATAATCACCAACCCCTGTCAAGTAAAGTTGTAGGACAACCTTCGTTCAGCTGTTACAGGATTACACCCTCTTCTGTTGGGTCCCAAAGAAGGAAGGGGCTCCAGTTCACTCTGTCCCTTGCATGCCTTTCACCCTCCTGCATGTTCAGGTCCCATTTGCTCAAAATCTTTTTCCCTCCATCCTTCCATCTCCAACTTGGTCTCCCAGTTCTTCGTATTCATTTCACTTCTGACACATATATCCTCCTTGTCAACCTGTCCTCACTCATTCCCTTCATATGTTTAAACCATTTCGGCACACCCTCTTCAGCTGTCTCAGCCACACTCTTTTTTGTTACTACCCCATTTTCTTACCCTTTCATTATTCATTCGATCAAACCATCTCACACCACAATACATTTCCAACACATCCATCCTTCCCCACACAGCCTTACCCATAGCCCATGCCTCACATCCATATTATATTTTTAGGACTACTGATCCTGCATACATACCCATTTTTGCCTTCCCAGATGATGTTACCTCTTTCCACACATTCGTCAGTGCTTCCTGAGCCTTCAACCTCTCATCCACCCTGTGACTCACTTCTTCCATGGTTCCTTTCACTGCTATGTCCACTCCCAGGCACCCAAAACACTGCACTTCCTCCAGTTTTCTTTGATTTGTACTAACACCCCAACTAACCTTTCCCTCAACCCAGTTAAACTTAATAACCTTGCTTTCCTTCACAGTTGCTCTCAGCTCCCTCCTTTTACACACTCTTTCAGCTTCAGTCACCAACTTATGCAGTTTCTCATTCTAATCTGTTGCCAGTGCTGTATCATCGGCAAACAACTGACTCATTTCCTAGGCTGCCTCATCCCCCAAAGACTTCATACTCATGTGTCTTTCCAAGATTCTTGTATTTACCTCCCTTACTGCCCCTTCCACAAACAAAATGAACAACTTTGGTGATATCATACACCCTTGCTGCATACCAATCTTTACTTGGACCCATTCACTTTCCTCTCTTCCTATTTGTACACATGCCTTATACCCTTGATAAAATGTTCTCACTGCTTCTAGCAGCTTTCCTCCCATGCTATGTTGTTAAAACCTTCCACAAGGCATCTTTATCATCCAGATCATATGCTTTCTCCAGATCATAAATGCCACATACAAGTCTATGTGTTTCTCTAAGTATTTCTCACACACATTCTTAAAGGTTGTCTGATCCATACATCCTTTACCACTTCTGATACCAGTCTGCTCCTCCCCAATCTGATGCTTTGTGCATCTTCATCTTCTTAATCAGTACACTTCCATACATCTTACCAGGTATGCTCAACAGTATTATACCTCTGTAGTTTGGACACTCATCTTTTTCCCCCCTTGCTTTTATACAATGGCACTATACATGCATTCCACCAATCCTGAGGAATCTCACCATGATCCATAAAAACATTGAAAAGCCTTACCAGCCATTCAACAACACAGTCACCCCCTTTTTTAATGAAATCAACTGAAGTATCATCAACTCCAGCCACCTTGCCACAGTTTATCTTATACAAGGCTTTACTGCTTCTCTCTTCGCCAAACCACTCTCCATGACTAACTTTGCACACTTTACTGCTTCTCTCTTTGCCAAACTACTCTCCATGACTCACTTTGCATACCATCCTGAGCCAAACACCATACATCTGCCACTCTTATCATCATGTGCATTCAACAGTCCTTCAAAATATTCACTCCATCTCTCTTTCAATTCATTACTACCTGGTACCACTTTGCTTTTTAGTCCCTTCTCTTGTTTTTTGCACATTACTAATCATCCAAATCATCTTGTTCTCCCTAAAGTTTACTGATATTCGCTCACTTCAACTCATTTGCCTTCAGTTGCCCTGCACCTTCCTCTTGACCTCCTGCCACTTTCTCTTATACATCCCCCAATCATTTGCACTCCTTTCTTGTAAGTACCACCCAAATGCCTTTCTTTTCTCATTCATTAGCAACTTTACTTTTTCATCCCACCACTCACTACCTTTTCTAATCTGCCCACCTTCCTAAATACTTCCCTAAATGCTTCCATAGATATCTGCCATTCCTCACTCACTCCCATTGCTTCATTTATCTCTTAACTTTTGCCATTCTCCACTCAATCTTTCTTGGTATTTCTTCACACAGATATCTTTCCATGCTCACTTACTCTCACCACTCTTTTCTTAACAACACTGTCTCCACTTTTTTGAAAACCTCTACAAATCTTCACCCTCACCTCCTCAAGATAGTGATCAGACATCCCATCTCTCCTCACACTCGAAGACTTATGTCTCTCTTTTTAAACTAGGTATCCCAAATCAACAGTTCCTGTTTTCAACACACAACTCCACAAGTCGCTCACCATTTCCATTCATAACACAAATACCCCATCCCCCCTGTCATACCCTCAGCTGCCACATTACCTTTACATTTAAATCACCCAACACTGATACCTGGTTGTTACATCAAAACTGCTGGCACAAAATATTTGCCTCTTGTGATCTTGTATTCTCATGGATAGGCGCATAAGCACTCACTCATCCCTTGCTATCTACTTTCATTTTTACCTACATCAGTCTACATCAATTGCCTTTGCTTACACATATCATAAAACACATTTACAACCTTCTGCAACTCATCTTCACTTTCAGCAAACAGCGCAGTATCATCTCTGCACCCCTTTTCCCTAGCTTGCTTTCATCTATCTTATCACTCCATGCATATATATATTATTAAAAGGTTACGGTTGCATCACATAGCCCTGCCTCACACCTACGTATCCCAAAACTTTCAGTCAACTTTATAGAAGGCTTTGGCACTATCCAAGTTGTTCCTCAACCTATATATCCTGAACATGTCTCGTAATGCATTCCACTCGACTGTGTTGTACGCTTTCTTCAGATCCACGAAAGCTTCATGCTTCTTTTTTCTTTTTACTAAATACTTTTCCCCTTTCTAAAAGGGGAAACAGAAGAATGAGTCACGCGGGGAGTGCTCATCCTCCTCGAAGGCTCAGATTCGGGTGTCTAAATGTGTGTGGATGTAACCAAGATGAGAAAAAAGGAGAGATAGGTAGTATGTTTGAGGAAAGGAACCTGGATGTTGTCGCTCTGAGTGAAACGAAGCTCAAGGGTAAAGGGGAAGAGTGGTTTGGGAATGTCTTGGGTGTAAAGTCAGGGGTTAGTGAGAGGACAAGAGCACGGGAAGGAGTAGCACTGATCCTGAAACACGAGTGGTGGGAGTATGTGATAGAGTGTAAGAAAGTAAACTCTAGATTGATATGGGTAAAACTGAGAGTTGATGGAGAGAGTTGGGTGATTATTGGTGCATATGCACCTGGGCATGAGAAGAAAGATCATGAGAGGCAAGTGTTTTGGGAGCGGCTGAGTGAATGTGTTAGTGGTTTTGACCGGATTATAGTGACTGGACCGGATTATAGTGATGGGTGATTTGAATGCAAAGGTGAGTAATGTGGCAATTGAGGGAATAATTGGTGTACATGGGGTGTTCAGTGTTGTAAATGGAAATGGTGAAGAGCTTGTCGATTTATGTGCTGAAAAAGGACTGGTGATTGGGAATACCTGGTTTAAAAAACGAGATATACATAAGTATACGTATTTAAGTAGGAGAGATGGCCAGAGAGCGTTATTGGATTACGTGTTAATTGATAGGCGCGCGAAAGAAAGACTTTTGGATGTTAATGCGCTGAGAGGTGCAACTGGAGGGATGTCTGATCATTATCTTGTGGAGGCGAAGGTGAAGATTTGTATTGGTTTTCGAAAAAGAAGATAGACTCTTGGGGTGAAAAGAGTGGTGGGAGTAAGTGAGCTTGGGAAGGAGACTTGTGTGAGGAAATACCAGGAGAGACTGAGTATAGAATGGAAAAAGGTGAGAACTAAGGAGGTAAGGGGAGTGGGGGAGGAATGGGATGTATTTAGGGAAGCAGTGATGGCTTGCGCAAAAGATGCTTGTGGCATGAGAAGCGTAGGAGGTGGGCAGATTAGAAAGGGTAGTGAGTGGTGAGATGAAGAAGCAAGATTATTAGTGAAAGAGAAGAGAGAGGCATTTAGAAGGTTTTTGCATGGAAATAATGCAAATGAGTGGGAGATGTATAAAAGAAAGTGGCAGGAGGTCAAGAGAAAGGTGCAAGAGGTGAAAAAGAGGGCAAATGAGAGTTGGGGCGAGAGAGTATCATTAAATTTTAGGGAGAATAAAAAGATGTTTTGGAAGGAGGTAAATAAAGTGTGTAAGACAAGGGAACAAATGGGAACTTCAGTGAAGGGGGCTAATGGGGAGGTGATAACAAGTAGTGGAGATGTGAGAAGGAGATGAAGTGAGTATTTTGAAGGTTTGTTGAATGTGTTTGATGATAGAGTGGCAGATATAGGGTGTTTTGGTCAAGGTGGTGTGCAAAGTGAGAGGGTTAGGGAGAATGATTTGGTGAACAGAGAAGAGGTAGTAAAAGCGGAAAATGGAAGCAGGCAAGGCAGCGGGTTTGGATGGTATTGCAGTGGAATTTATTAAAAAAGGGGGTGACTGTATTGTTGACTGGTTGGTGAGGTTATTTAATGTATGTATGACTCATGGTGAGGTGTCTGGGGATTGGCAGAATGCTTGCATAGTGCCATTGTGCAAAGGCAAAGGGGATAAAAGTGAGTGCTCAAATTACAGAGGTATAAGTTTGTTGAGTATTCCTGGTAAATTATATGGGAGGGTATTGATTGAGGGGGTGAAAGCATGTACAGAGCATGAGATTGGGGAAGAGCAGTGTGGTTTCAGAAGTAGTAGAGGATGTGTGGATCAGGTGTTTGCTTTGAAGAATGTATGCGAGAAATGCTTGGAAAAGTAAATGGATTTGTATGTAGCATTTATGGATCTGGAGAAGGCATAT
The DNA here is from genome assembly GCF_036320965.1 of Panulirus ornatus. Taxonomy (NCBI): domain Eukaryota; kingdom Metazoa; phylum Arthropoda; class Malacostraca; order Decapoda; family Palinuridae; genus Panulirus; species Panulirus ornatus. Next base: position 59,995,532 of record NC_092241.1, read on the forward strand.
GATAGAGTTGATAGAGATGCTCTGTGGAAGGTATTAAGAATATATGGTGTGGGAGGCAAGTTGTTAGAAGCTGTGAAAAGTTTTTTATCAAGGATGTAAGGCATGTGCACGTGTAGGAAGAGAGGAAGGTGATTGGTTCTCAGTGAATGTAGGTTTGCGGCAGGGGTGTGTGATGTCTCCTTGGTTGTTTAAATTGTTTATGGATGGGGTTGTTAGGGAGGTGAATGCAAGAGTTTTGGAAAGAGGGGCAAGTATGCAGTCTGTTGTGGATGAGAGAGCTTGGGAAGTGAGTCAGTTGTTGTTCGCTGATAATACAGCGCTGGTGGCTGATTCGTGTGAGAAACTGCAGAAGCTGGTGACTGAGTTTGGTAAAGTGTGCTAAAGAAGAAAGCTGAGAGTAAATGTGAATAAGAACAAGGTTATTAGGTACAGTAGGGTTGAGGGACAAGTCAATTGGGAGGTAAGTCTGAATGGAGAAACACTGGAGGAAGTGAAGAGTTTTAGATATCTGGGAGTGGATTTGGCAGTGGATAGAACCATGGAAGCGGAAGTGAATCATAGGGTGGGGAAGGGGGCGAAAGTTCTGGGAACGTTGAAGAATGTGTGGAGGTCGAGAACATTATCTCGGAAAGCAAAAATGGGTATGTTTGAAGGAATAGTGGTTCCAACAATGTTATATGGTTGCGAGGCATGGGCTGTGGATAGAGTTGTGCGAAGGAGGATGGATGAGCTGGAAATGAGGTGTTTCAGGACAATATGTGGTGTGAGGTGGTTTGATCGAATAAGTAATGATAGAGTAAGAGAGATGTGTGGTAATAAAAAGAGTGTGGTTGAGAGAGCAGAAGAGGGTGTTTTGAAATGGTTTGGTCACATGGAGAGAATGAGTTAGGAAAGATTGACCAAAAGGATATATGTGTCAGAGGTGGAGGGAACTAGGAAAAGTGGGAGACCAAATTGGAGGTGGAAAGATGGAGTGAAAAAGATTCTTGAGTGATCGGGGCCTGAACATGCAGGAGGGTGAAAGGTGTGCAAGGAATAGAGTGAAATGGAATGATGTGGTATACTGGGGTCGACTTGCTGTCAATGGATTGAACCAGGGCATGTGAAGCGTCTGGGGTAAACCATGGAAAGTTCTGTGGGGCTTGGATGTGGAAAGGGAGCTGTGGTTTTGGTGCATTATTACATGACAACTAGAGACTGAGTGTGAACGAATGTGGCCTTTGTTGTCTTTTCCTAGCACTACGTCACGCACAAGAGGGGGGAGGGGGTTGTTATTTCATGTGTGGCGGGGTGGTGATGGGAAGGAATAAAGGCAGACAGTATGAATTATGTACATGTGTATATATGTATATGTCTGTGTGTATATATATATGTATACGTTGAGATGTATAGGTATGTATATTTGCGTGTGTGGATGTGTATGTATATACATGTGTATGTGAGTGGGTTGGGCCATTCTTTCGTCTGTTTCCTTGCGTTACCTCGCTAACGCGGGAGACAGCGACAAAGAAAAATAAATAGATAATTACTTTTCCACAGTAATCTTTACCATAAAAATCTGATCGACACATCCCCTACCTTTCCTAAAACCCCCTTGATCTTCATTTATTTTTCGTTTAGTCAATTCCAGCATTCTATGAATCTACATTCTTCCGTACACTTTTCCTGCTATACTTAATAGGCTTATTCCCTTATAATTGCTACATACATCCTTAGCACCTTTTCCTTTGAATAAAGGAAAATAATAGCTTTCACGCAGTCCTCAGGGACAACATTCTGCCTATATGCTAAATTTCATATCAAATGCATCCACTCTATCACACTTTCCCCTTTATACTTCAGCATTTCAGATGTAACCCCATCCACTCCAGGTACCTTTCATACCTTTACCCTCATTATTGCCTTTCTTACCTCCCTTTTTGCTATAGGCCCTTGCATTAAATTTCCTTCCTTCCATCTTCCATACCCATGCATGTAACAGCTGCTGCCAACCTTTCTCCCTCATTCATCAGTTCTTGAAAATACTCTTTTCAACTTCCTTTCTCTGCCTTCTTTTGACTCAGCAACTCCCTTAATTTACTTGTCATATTTACATTAAACACTCTTACATCCACTTCTTTTCTTTTTCACCTCCTTCCAGTATGGTTTTCATTATCCCAAATTTTTCACTTAACTCTTCCAAAATTATCATCTACTCTTTCTTTGCTTCCTTCTATCACCTTAACATTCCACTTACATATTCTATATTCTTCCTCCCTCCTTTGCTGAACTTCCTCTGGTACATTCCTTTTGAGCTATCTACCAGATATGTTTTTCTTCTCTTCCACAGCATTTTTAATCAGTTCCATTTACCATGCATTGCTCTTTTTATTTCTGTATCTCACAACCTTGTTTCCTTTAGTAGTATTTCTCTAAACATTTTAAACACCTTATTCACACATGACAGCATTCCTACATTCACTGTACTTCCATTTAAGCTTTCATTTACCTTCCTCTCATACTACTTCCTGTATTTTTTCTGGTTGATCTCACTTGCCAACATTTTTACCTTTCCATTCTTCCTTACACTGTACCCCCACTTCTTCCTGGTCCTCATCCCCAAAAGAACTACGAAATGGTCAGTCTCCAGAGAATCCTCACAACTCTAGCATCTAGCACTGCCTTTCTCAATTTTTCATCCATTGCTGCATAGTCAGTCAAAGCCTTTTGCTCTTCTTTTCTATCATTCGTCATCCATGTATATCTGTGGATCATCTTTTGATGAAAAAAGGTGTTTGCAAGGAATCCCTCTCAGTACAAATATCCTCAAGATAACTTCCATTCTCATTTACTCCAGGCACTCCCCATTTGCCAACTATCTGACATATTTCATCACATCCCACTTTCACATTCATATCACCCAGTACAGTTGTGTTTCTTTGTTCTTAACACCATTTATGCAGTCATTCAAATTTCTCCAGAAAAGCTTCATTTCATCCTTGCCTTTCACAGACTTCATACTCACAGGCACATATGCACACACCCATGCATACTTTGCAGTCCCAGTCTTTCCTTTCACCCACACTATTCTTGAGCCACTCCATACATGCTCTGTAACACCCTTCCACACTCTCATTAATAGCAGATATACTCATTTCCCCCCCAACAATTTTCACTCATTCCCATCTGTACCACTCCTCCATCCATGCCCTCCCATAAATTGCATTCATTATTTTCATTTTCACTCCACACTTCCTGCCCAAGGATATGGGCCTCCTCAATCCCTAACACATCTAAATTGCAGCTTTTAAACTCCACAAGCCCCTTCCTTTTATTCTGACCTGTCATCCCATTTACATTCGGGCCATCACCCTCAATTACTTGTCTTGTTTACTCCTCGGCATATCTGTTGGACTGCAGTGCCTCTTCTTAGCCTTTAGTGTCTCAACTTTGACAGGTCAGAAGGCAACTCCAGCATCGTGTTTCCAGAGGCTGTGAGGCTCCAAAACTGTGCAAAAACTAAGATGTCACAGCACTCTTGGGTGTTTGTCTGTGCCTAAAAGGTTTGCCCTGATGGAGTTGGGCAGCACCTACCCCTTTAGTTCCACCCCTAAGGGGTGTATTAACTACATGTATTTAGGTGAAATGTGCAGATAGTTAGTTTGATTGCTGGAGCTTCATTTATTTCAACTGTATTCACTGATAAATGCTTAGTAATATTTATTATTTTGTGAATTGTTTTGGTACTGATTTGTTTCAAGAATTTCAGAATGATTTTTTAGTTGGCATTCCTGGGATTGGTGAGAGAGAATACTACCTTTAACTACATACTTCTTGTATGTTGTAGAAGGGGATTATGAGAAGTGGAAGTAAGGAGCTGGATATATGCTTTCCTTCTTTATCTTTTTTTTTCTAAAGTATTTTTTATTTTTATTTTGCTTTGTCGCTGTCTCCCGCGTTTGCGAGGTAGCGCAAGGAAACAGACGAAAGAAATGGCCCATCCCACCCCCATACACAATGTATACACACACATGTCCACATACGCAAATATACATACCTATACATCTCAATGTACACATACACATACATACACAGACACATACATATATACCCATGCACACAATTCACACTGTCTGCCCCCATTCACTCCCATCGCCACCTCGCCACACGTGGAATACCTTCCCCCTCCCCCCCTCATGTGTGCGAGGTAGCACTAGGAAAAGACAACAAAGGCCCCATTCGTTCACACTCAGTCTCTAGCTGCCACGCAATAATGCCCGAAACCACAGCTCCCTTTCCACATCCAGGCCCCACACAACTTTCCATGGTTTACCTCAGACGCTTCACATGCCCTGATTCAATCCACTGACAGCACGTCAACCCCGGTATACCACATCGATCCAATTCACTCTATTCCTTGCCCTCCTTTCACCCTCCTGCATGTTCAGGCCTCGATCACACAAAATCTTTTTCACTCCATCTTTCCACCTCCAATTTGGTCTCCCACTTCTCCTTGTTCCCTCCACCTCCGACACATATATCCTCTTGGTCAATATTTCCTCACTCATTCTCTCCATGTGCCCAAACCATTTCAAAACACCCTCTTCTGCTCTCTCAACCACGCTCTTTTTATTTCCACACATCTCTCTTACCCTTACATTACTTACTTGATCAAACCACCTCACACCACACATTTTCCTCAGACATCTCATTTCCAGCACATCCACCCTCCTGCGCACAACTCTGTCCATAGCCCACGCCTCGCAACCATACAAATTTATTGGAACCACTATTCCTTCAAACATACCCATTTTTGCTTTCCAAGATAATGTTCTCGACTTCCACACATTCTTCAAGGCTCCCAGGATTTTCGCCCCCTCCCCAACCCTATGATTCACTTCCGCTTCCATGGTTCCATCCGCTGCCAGATCCACTCCCAGATATCTAAAACACTTTACTCCCTCCAGTTTTTCTCCATTCAAACTTACCTCCGAATTGACTTGACCCTCAACCCTACTGTACCTAATAACCTTGCTCTTATTCACATTTACTCTTAACTTTCTTCTTTCACACACTTTACCAAACTCAGTCACCAGCTTCTGCAGTTTCTCACATGAAAAGTAGGAAGAAAAAAAGGAACCAAGCATTTATTTTCCTTTGAAGTCTTGCTTATCTGCTCCTGTTACTGATTTAGTACTTTGCCAGCATGGAAAAGGCAAGCAAGGTGAAAAAAATCTCTAGTGCAAATAATTTTCTTTTTTTGATGACAGAGCTTTCAGTTTGGACAGAAGTCCTTATTCATTTTAGGCCTTGAATAAAAGAAAAGTGATGAAAAGTAGAAAATTTTCATGAGTTGAAGAATATGAATTCCAAAGCTTAGTAGTGCAGGGGGTGAAACATAGTGATGGCTCACCCTCAAGTTGTCAGTGGCCATTCAGCAATTGATATGTAATACAGGGGCTTGCTGAGTACTTTTTTATGTAATATTAGCAGGGGCATGCAGTCAACCAGAACTGTTAGCCAAAAACATGCATTATGCATTATTTATTGAGAGAGAAAAAGTAAGTTCGTATACATGTGACCCATATCATATTAATGAGAATAAACTTAAAGATAATAGATGGATAGTTATAACCACATTGAAGTAGATTTGTATACTCTTTTCCATGTATTTCTTGTGTAATAACTTTATGTGTGTGATATTGTCACAGTAGTTTTCCTAAACAACTTATAGATATGATCAGCAGGACTCTGGGACCTGAGTTTGGTGGAGCCATTGGAGCACTTTTCTTTTTTGCCAATATTTTCAGCAGTGCACTATACACAACAGGGTGTGTTGAGGGCTTGGTCGACAATTTTGGTGAAAGTGGTAAGAGGTTTACCTTTTATTTTCATCAGTCTTGTTCTTAGATTAATTTACCCATTAAGGAATTGTAATATTTAGTTGTGTATTGTGTGAGTAGATATTCAAATATCATATTGATTGTTATTTTCCATATAGTAGAATGACAGGACTGTCACTTTCATACTTTGTCATGTAGTATGTATGTGGATATTTGAATGTGACATCATTTGTTATTTTTCAAGTATAGGTACACCACTGATTTTCCAGCACTCTTCGCTCCAAAATCTTGCCAGATTAACCATTTTGCCGGACCAACTGTGATCACGAAATGATAATTCATCAACATACCTCTAACCCACTAATTATACATCTCTAGAAATTTGAATTAAACAAATATTGAATCTGAATTAGATAAATAAATGAAATACATTGTACACCTGCTCAGGACTGAGGTGCTCATCAGCTACGAGTTTCACAAATTTGTTCACATACTCAGCAGCTCCTTTGTGGTTTGCAGACCACTTTTTTCCGCACACTATACTCATGGAAATTCCATGATGCTTCTTGAATCTTTGAATCCATCCTTCACTATAGTCATGCTCATGTTTTAATTTAAGTTCTTTATGGAACAACTTATCCTGGTCCATTATCATGCTACCTGACAAGTCCACTCCATCATCCCGACGCTTTTGAAACCATTCCATCATCACTCGACTGTGCTCAGTACTCTTACCATCTTTCATAGTTTTTCTAATTGTCATTTGCTTCTTGGAATAGCTGTCTGCATAGAATTTCAATATTTTCTCCCTTTGCTTCTTTATATCATAAACAGTTGATGAACCAATACTGTTGATGTCACACAGTTTATGCACCGAAACACCACAGTCCATTTTTTCAACAGTTCTACTTTATCTTGGACTGGTTTGTACATTTGACACCACGACTGACACTCTCATAAGTCTTAGAAGCCATAGCTAGGGTTAAATTTAAGCAAAATAAGAATCTCACAGAGTTGTGGCATCACCACCAACAAGTGCAAAGAATGTAAATAAGCATGCCCAACACACAATGCCATCTGTGGCTGCCCAGTAAACTAGTCTGTTGGCTGTGGTAATTTCACGTTCCCTCATGTAATTTTGTCCGGACTAAAGGAGGTGCTGAACCATCAGTTGCCGGAAATTCAGGGGTGTACCTGTACTTTATTGGTGGATTTCAGTCGTATGTTTTGAAATATGTATTTGGGTAATTAATTTTAGTAGCTTGGTCAGGTATTTTGAAAGTATTAGGTTATCATTCCATGTAAGTTATAAATCATATATGGATATTTAAGTCAGATATTGATAACTATTTTGCAAGTAATAGGCTGAAATGGATGCCTCATCATAGAAAACAGGGATTATCATGTAATATCTTCCTGATTAGGGTTCCTTTTTTTTAATGTGCCTCTCTAATATAGATTACAAGAAGGAATAAAAGGAGGGTTCATTGGATCTCCAGAGTTCTGAATAAGTATGATTTTTTTTTTCATTTTTTTCATAATTAAAAATTCAGGACCCAGAAGTCTGGAAATTTGTCTTAAAATTGCCATTTGGCCTAGATATTGATGAAAGGTTTTACATTAGATGGTCTATAGTATACACATTCTTTTGAACTTGATCCCTTTTATTTTGGAGCACCTTGAATAATTATTTATATTTTGAAAATGATACTATGAAAGCAATGCTGTAGTTATGTTGAGTTACCGTCCTTATATTTTTTATGTCAAAACTCATCCACAAAGTGGTCTTGGGCTTATGAATATCAGATAAATGTCTGAACTTGACCATGCGACAATAGTATGAATCCTTTTTAAAAGGTACATTCTATCAATCTAAATATATCTCTGACACCTGTTCCAGTTGGAACTCCCTCAAGGGGATGGCTTATGGCAATAGTCTCCACAGCTAGTGAACTCCACTGCTGCTTCTTACCCTTTAGTTCCTCACGCTTAACAGGCCACTAATAGAGGGCAACTGTAATGTTGTTGCTGATTACCTATACTTGCTACTTCTACTTAATGTTCCTGCCTAAGTGTTCCTACCTACTACTTCTGTCTCCTGCTCCTACCATTTTACCAAAAGGCAGGGCACATGCATAATGCTCATCATGATTTTTGCTGTGTTCATTGGAACTTTTTGTTGAATCTTGCCTAATATTCAGCAACTGACCATTGTTGCACCTTAAAGTTTCAAAAACCAAAGGGTAAGGACTTAGAATTTTTGCCAGACATTTTTATTGGCTTGGCTTTACAGTAGATGAAGTAGTCTCCAACTGCTTGCATAAGAGATTAGAATGCATGAAAAGAATGTGGGTTATCTTGCCAAGTAAACAGAAGGGGAATGGTAGATTCAGAGAATGAATGATCTGGAAAAGTAGATGAAGAAGGGAGAGATCATGAATTAAGTAGACAAAATGGTATATGTTGTAGAGGGGTATGTTTGAAAAAATGCTTGGAAATGTGTAAGGGTGATAAAAGGTAGAAGAATTTGAGTACTCCTCCTTACTTGAGAGTGGAAGCTGGCATATTGGATATAGACAAAGATAGGGGTAAAGAGAAGTGATTACATTTACAAAAATAGGAAATACTTTACCAGTTTTAGAAGGATGATTCGGAATTTGAGATCATATGACAAATGCTAAGCAGTGCTACGATGTGAGTATTGTCTATGAAAATGTGATTTAGAGAAAGAGCTTACTGTGTACTTCAGCAGCTGCATTTCTTCCATGTGTTATCAAGACAAACCAGTTTACTACTGGAAGGCTGCAGTATGATTTTATCTTTTTGGGGGAGGGGTAATCTTTGGATGTAAGAAAAGCAGTTTGCCATAAATTTTACTGTCTGTTTGTTGTAAGAGAATCAAGGCAAGGAAAATATCCAGCATTATGACATGTTTAGGAATATATGATTATTGCAAATTATATTTCCAATGTTTAGGAATATATGATTATTGCAAATTATATTACACTCCGGAAACTGCTGTACAAGATGTCCCTTTCTGTATATGTTTTTTGCATTCTGAAATTATGTGTTCATAACATAAGGACTTAAATTGTATTCTAATTACATAGTAGATTAGCAAAGATTTCTTTTCTCATATTTCATACGTTTTTGCCGTTTCCCATGAGAGTGAGGTAGCACCAGGAACAGTTGAAGGAAAGATCTCATTTGCTCAAATCCATTCTTAGTTGTCATGTATAATGCATCCAAACCACAACTCCCTGTCTACAACCAGCCCCCTCAGAATTTTCTGTAGTTTCCCTGCACTGCTTTATATTCCTTGGTTCAGACATTTCACCCTATATGCCATATCTCTCCAGTTTTCTCTATCCCATGCACTCCTTTCAGCCCCCCAACTCCCCACCCACCCTTTCATGCTCAGGCCCTAAGCACAAAATCTCATTCACTCTATCCTTCCATCCCAATTTGGTCTCCCACTTTTTATCCCCTCCACTACTGATGCATAATATCATTCCTGTCAATCTCTCATCATTCATTCTTCTCGTATGTCCAAACCACTTCAGCATACCCTTGTCAGATCTCTCAACTGTACTTTTCTTATTACCACACCTCTCTCGTACCTTATAACCACTTACTTTCTCTTACCACATATCAGCTACAAACATTTCATTTCCAACACACTCAGCCTTTTCTAGCATTCTCATCTATGGCCCATGTTCTTTTATCCATACAGCATTTCTTGGACTACTAACCTTCAAAATATACCCTTTTTGTTCTGGATAGTGACTTCTCTTTCCAAACATTCTTCAATGCTACCAGAACCTTCACCTCGTCACCCGACATACGGCTCACCTCCACTTCTATGGTACCATTTGTTACCATGTCCACACATAGGTATCTAAGACACTCAACTTTCTCCAAGTTTTCTCCATTCAAACACACCCCAGGTACACTGTCTCTTTGAGTGATAAACTTAATGACCTTGCTTCTTTTTTCACATTCATTCTCAACTTTCTTGTTTCTCACACTCTCTCAAAATCAGACACCACCATCAGCAGTGTCTCAAATGTGCCACTAGTGTCATGTTATCAACCAACAACAACTGACTCAGTTTCCAGTTCCCCTCACCCCCAACAGACTGCATATCTGCCCCTCTTTCTAAGACCCTTACATTTACCTCCCTCACCATCTCATCCATAAACATAATAAACAGTCATGGTATCATCACACACCCTGCAGAAGATCCACCTTCTTTTAGAGCCATTCACCATTTTCTTCTTACTTGCAAAAACTCCTTACTTATTCTCTTTTTAAGAACTTTTCACTGCTTCTGATAGCCGTCCTCCTTCACCATGAATTCATAACTATCTATGTATCTGTCTTTCTATATCTCTGATGCTCATTTCCTACGGGAATTCCCATCAAGGGGTGGCCATGGCAGAAGAGTCTCCACTTATCCCTGTCCTTATATGCCTACCTTGCATACACCATTCCATGCATTCTTTTGCTATTTCCCTCCCTCCAGTATTTCTCCATCGTATTTGCCCATGTTACAGGTGATTTTCCACTCACACCAACCCCTTTAATTATTCTGTTATACACTCTCCATGTAAACTCCCAGTATTGTACTCTTTCCATGTGCCCAAACCACTTCAAAGTGTTATGTTTCGCCCATTCTTCCACTCCACAATTCATTCCCATTGGATTCTTTGTCATACTACATCTCTCAAACAACCCCTTCATTTCTTTCTTCATTCCATGTGGTAACACCATGTGCTCTTCTCAAATTGCTCATTTTCACAGCCTGGATTCTTGACTTCCGTGACTCCTTCCATGTCCATGTTTCAACTGCATAGGCCAGGGCTGGGCGGACTGTGCTGTCCCTTAATCCTCTCTTCACTTCCATGCTTACACCTCTACCCATCATTATTTTGTTAAGGGACCCAGTGACTCTTCTACCCTGTATTGCTCTCCCCCATATATCTAATTCCATATCACCACACTTACCCTAAAAGTACAATTTAGTACTCTTTCTTCTTTTGATCTATAAGGTTTTACAAAATCTATACTTTCATGCTGTTTCCTTTCAGTCACCATTACTTTACTTTTACTTGCAGTTACCTTCAATCTCCTCCACTCACACAAATCATAAAACACATTTACAGCATTCTGCGGCTCCTCATCACTCTCAGCAAACAACTCACTATCATCTGCAAACAGGCTTGCCACTAACCACCATATCTTACCACCACACTCCATCTCTGCACCAATTATCTCAAGTTTTGCTCTGATTCCTCATATCACTCTATCCATGGGGGCTAAGTGAGGATATTCTTTCTAAGGCTTAGTCCTCATTCTTAATGCTACCTCGCTAATGCAGTAGTTGCAGGAGTTGTGGGAGTATGTGATAGGGTGTAAGAAAGTAAATTCTAGATTGATATGGGTAAAACTGAAAGTTGATGGAGAGAGATGGGTGATTATTGGTGCATATGCACCTGGGCATGAGAAGAAAGATCATGAGAGGCAAGTATTTGGGAGCAGCTGAATGAGTGTGTTAGTGGATTTGATGCACAAAACCGGGTTATAGTGATGGGTGATTTGAATGCAAAGGTGAGTAATGTAGCACTTGAGGGAATAATTGGTATACATGGGGTGTTCAGTGTTGTAAATGGAAATGGTGAAGAGCTTGTAGATTTGTGTGCTGAAAAAGGACTGGTGATTGGGAATACCTGGTTTAAAAAGCGAGATATACATAATTATACGTATGTAAGTAGGAGAGATGGCCAGAGAGCGTTATTGGATTACGTGTTAATTGATAGGCACGCAAAAGAGAGACTTTTGGATGTTAATGCGCTGAGAGGTGCAACTGGTGGGATGTCTGATCATTATCTTGTGGAGGCGAAGGTGAAGATTTGTATGGGTTTTCAGAAAAGAAGAGAGAATGTTGGGGTGAAGAGAGTGGTGAGAGTAAGTGAGCTTGGGAAGGAGACTTGTGTGAGGAAGTACCCGGAGAGACTGAGTACAGAATGGAAAAAGGTGAGAACAAAGGAGGTAAGGGGAGTGGGGGAGGAATGGGATGTATTTAGGGAAACAGTGATGGCTTGCGCAAAAGATGCTTGTGGCATGAGAAGCGTGGGAGGTGGGTTGATTAGAAAGGGTAGTGAGTGGTGGGATGAAGAAGTAAGATTATTAGTGAAAGAGAAGAGAGAGGCATTTGGACGATTTTTGCTTTGCAAGGAAAAAATGCAAATGAGTGGGAGATGTATAAAAGAAAGAGGGAGGAGGTCAAGAGAAAGGTGCAAGAGGTGAAAAAGGGCAAGTGAGAGTTGGGGTGAGAGAGTATCATTAAATTTTAGGGAGAATAAAAAGATGTTTTGGAAGGAGGTAAATAAAGTGCGTAAGACAAGGGAGCAAATGGGAACTTCAGTGAAGGGGGCTAATGGGGAGGTGATAACAAGTAGTGGTGATGTGAGAAGGAAATGGAGTGAGTATTTTGAAGGTTTGTTGAGTGTGTTTGATGATAGAGTGGCAGATATAAGGTGTTTTGGTCGAGGTGGTGTGCAAAGTGAGAGGGTTAGGGAAAATGATTTGGTAAACAGAGAAGAGGTAGTTAAAGCGTTGCGGAAGATGAAAGCCGGCAAGGCAGCAGGTTTGGATGGTATTGCAGTGGAATTTATTCAAAAAGGGGGTGACTGTATTGTTGACTGGTTGGTAAGGTTAATTAATGTATGTATGACTCATGGTGATGTGCCTGAGGATTGGTGGAATGCTTGCATAGTGCCATTGTACAAAGGCAAAGGGGATAAGAGTGAGTGCTCAAATTACAGAGGTATAAGTTTGTTGAGTATTCCTGGTAAATTATATGGGAGGGTATTGATTGAGAGGGTGAAGGCATGTACAGAGCATCAGATTGGGGAAGAGCAGTGTGGTTTCAGAAGTGGTAGAGGATGTGTGGATCAGGTGTTTGCTTTGAAGAATGTATGTGAGAAATACTTAGAAAAGCAAATGGATTTGTATGTAGCATTTATGGATGTGGAGAAGGCATATGATAGAGTTGATAGAGATGCTCTGTGGAAGGTATTAAGAATATATGGTGTGGGAGGCAAGTTGTTAGAAGCAGTGAAAAGTTTTTATCGAGGATGTAAGGCATGTGTATGTGTAGGAAGAGAGGAAAGTGATTGGTTCTCAGTGAATGTAGGTTTGCGGCAGGGGTGTGTGATGTCTCCATGGTTGTTTAATTTGTTTATGGATGGGGTTGTTAGGGAGGTGAATGCAAGAGTTTTGGAAAGAGGGGCAAGTATGAAGTCTGTTGTGGATGAGAGAGCTTGGGAAGTGAGTCAGTTGTTGTTCGCTGATGATACAGCGTTGGTGGCTGATTCATGTGAGAAACTGCAGAAGCTGATGACCGAGTTTGGTAAAGTGTGTGAAAGAAGAAAGTTAAGAGTAAATGTGAATAAGAGCAAGGTTATTAGGTACAGTAGGGTTGAGGGTAAAGTCATATATATATGAGATGCTCTGTGGAAGGTATTAAGAATATATGGTGTGGGAGGCAAGTTGTTAGAAGCAGTGAAAAGTTTTTATCGAGGATGTAAGGCATGTGTACATGTAGGAAGAGAGGAAAGTGATTGGTTCTCAGTGAATGTAGGTTTGCGGCAGGGGTGTGTGATGTCTCCATGGTTGTTTAATTTGTTTATGGATGGGGTTGTTAGGGAGGTGAATGCAAGAGTTTTGGAAAGAGGGGCAAGTATGAAGTCTGTTGGGGATGAGAGAGCTTGGGAAGTGAGTCAGTTGTTGTTCGCTGATGATACAGCGCTGGTGGCTGATTCATGTGAGAAACTGCAGAAGCTGGTGACTGAGTTTGGTAAAGTGTGTGAAAGAAGAAAGTTAAGAGTAAATGTGAATAAGAGCAAGGTTATTAGTTACAGTAGGGTTCAGGGTCAAGTCAATTGGGAGGTGAGTTTGAATGGAGAAAAACTGGAGGAAGTGAAGTGTTTTAGATATCTGGGAGTGAATCTGGCAGCGGATGGAACCATGGAAGCGTAAGTGGATCATAGGGTGGGGGAGGGGGCGAAAATTCTGGGAGCCTTGAAGAATGTGTGGAAGTCGAGAACATTATCTCGGAAAGCAAAAATGGGTATGTTTGAAGGAATAGTGGTTCCAACAATGTTGTATGGTTGCGAGGCGTGGGCTATGGATAGAGTTGTGCGCAGGAGGATGGATGTGCTGGAAATGAGATGTTTGAGGACAGTGTGTGGTGTGAGGTGGTTTGATCGAGTAAGTAACGTAAGGGTAAGAGAGATGTGTGGAAATAAAAAGAGCGTGGTTGAGAGAGCAGAAGAGGGTGTTTTGAAATGGTTTGGGCACATGGAGAGAATGAGTGAGGAAAGATTGACCAAGAGGATATATGTGTCGGAGGTGGAGGGAACGAGGAGAAGAGGGAGACCAAATTGGAGGTGGAAAGATGGAGTGAAAAAGATTTTGTGTGATCGGGGCCTGAACATGCAGGAGGGTGAAAGGAGGGCAAGGAATAGAGTGAATTGGAGCGATGTGGTATACCGGGTTTGACGTGCTGTCAGTGGATTGAATCGGGGCATGTGAAGCGTGTGGGGTAAACCATGGAAAGCTGTGTAGGTATGTATATTTGCGTGTGTGGATGTATGTATATACATGTGTATGGGGGTGGGTTGGGCCATTTCTTTCGTCTGTTTCGTTGCGCTACCTCGCAAACGCGGGAGACAGCGACAAAGCAAAAAAAAAGAAAAAAAATATATATATATATTCCTGGGGATAGGGGAGAAAGAATACTTCCCACGTATTCCCTGCGTGTCGTAGAAGGCGACTAAAAGGGGAGGGAGCAGGGGGCTGGAAATCTTCCCCTCTCGTTTTTTTTTTAATTTTCCAAAACAAGGAACAGAGAAGGGGGCCAGGTGAGGATATTCCCTCCAAGGCCCAGTCTTCTGTTCTTAACGCTACCTTGCTAATGCGGGAAATGGCGAATAGTTTGAAAGAAAAGAAAAAGAATATATATATATATTTCTTTCTTTCATACTATTCGCCATTTCCTGCATTAGCGAGGTAGTGTTGAGAACAGAGGACTGGGCCCTTGAGGGAATATCCTCACCTGGGCCCCTTCTCTGTTCCCTCTTTTGGAAAAAAAAAAAAAAAAAAAAATAATATATATATATATTTTATTTTTTTTTCTTTGCCGCTGTCTCTCGCGTTTGCGAGGTAGCGCAAGGAAACAGATGAAAGAAGTGGCCCAACCTACCCCCATACTCAATGTATACACACACACGTCCACACACGCAAATATACATACCTACACAGCTTTCCATGGTTCACCCCAGACGCTTCACATGCCCTGATTCAATCCGCTGACAGCACGTCAACCCCGGTACACCACATCGATCCAATTCACTCTATTCCTCGCCCTCCTTTCACCCTCCTGCATGTTCAGGCCCCGATCACACAAAATCTTTTTCACTCCATCTTTCCACCTCCAATTTGGTCTCCCACTTCTCCTTGTTCCCTCCACCTCTGACACATATATCCTCTTGGTCAATCTTTCCTCACTCATTCTCTCCATGTGCCCTGAGGGGGTGAAAATCCTGGGAGCCTTGAAGAATGTGTGGAAGTCGAGAATATTATCTCGGAAAGCAAAAATGGGTATGTTTGAAGGAATAGTGGTTCCAACAATGTTGTATGGTTGTGAGGCGTGGGCTATGGATAGAGTTGTGCGCAGGAGGATGGATGTGCTGGAAATGAGATGTTTGAGGACAATGTGTGGTGTGAGGTGGTTTGATCGAGTAAGTAACGTAAGGGTAAGAGAGATGTATGGAAATAAAATGAATGTGGTTGAGAGAGCAGAAGAGGGCGTTTTGAAGTGGTTTGGGCACATGGAGAGACTGAGTGAGGAGATATATATATATATATTTTTTTTTTTTAAACTATTCGCCATTTCCCGCGTTAGCGAGGTAGCGTTAAGAACAGAGGACTGGGCCTTTTTTGGAATAGCCTCACCTGGCCCCCTCTGTTCCTTCTTTTGGAAAATTAAAAAAAAAACGAGAGGGGAGGATTTCCAGCCCCCTGGTCCCTCCCCTTTTAGTCGCCATCTACGACACGCAGGGAATGCATGGGAAGTATTCTTAATCCTCTATATATATATATATATATATATATATATATATATATATATATATATATATATATATGTATATATATATATATATATATATATATATATATATATATATATATATATATATCAGAGTGGGGTGCCTAAATGTGTGTGGATGTAACCAAGATGTGAAAAAAGGAGAGATAGGTAGTATGTTTGAGGAAAGGAACCTGGATGTTTTGGCTCTGAGCGAAACGAAGCTCAAGGGTAAAGGGGAAGAGTGGTTTGGAAATGTCTGGGGAGTGAAGTCAGGGGTTAGTGAGAGGACAAGAGCAAGGGAAGGAGTAGCAATACTCCTGAAACAGGAGTTGTGGGAGCATGTGATAGAATGTAAGAAAGTAAATTCTCGATTAATATGGGTAAAATTGAAAGTTGATGGAGAGAGGTGGGTGATTATTGGTGCATATGCACCTGGGCATGAGAAGAAAGATCATGAGAGGCAAGTGTTTTGGGAGCAGCTGAATGAGTGTGTTAGCGGTTTTGATGCACGAGACCGGGTTATAGTGATGGGTGATTTGAATGCAAAGGTGAGTAATGTGGCAGTTGAGGGAATAATTGGTATGCATGGGGTGTTCAGTGTTGTAAATGGAAATGGTGAAGAGCTTGTAGATTTATGTGCTGAAAAAGGACTGATGATTGGGAATACCTGGTTTAAAAAGCGAGATATACATAAGTATACTTATGTAAGTAGGAGAGATGGCCAGAGAGCGTTATTGGATTACGTGTTAATTGACAGGCGTGCGAAAGAGAGACTTTTGGATGTTAATGTGCTGAGAGGTGCAACTGGAGGGATGTCTGATCATTATCTTGTGGAGGCTAAGGTGAAGATTAGTATGGGTTTTCAGAAAAGAGGAGTGAATGTTGGGGTGAAGAAGGTGGTGAGAGTAAGTGAGCTTGGGAAGGAGACCTGTGTGGGGAAGTACCAGGAGAGACTGTGTACAGAATGGAAAAAGGTGAGAACAATGGAAGTAAGGGGAGTGGGGGAGGAATGGGATGTATTTAGGGAATCAGTGATGGATTGCGCAAAAGATGCTTGTGGCATGAGAAGAGTGGGAGGTGGGCTGTTTAGAAAGGGTAGTGAGTGGTGGGATGAAGAAGTAAGAGTATTGGTGAAAGAGAAGAGAGAGGCATTTGGACGATTTTTGCAGGGAAAAAATGCAATTGAGTGGGAGAAGTATAAAAGAAAGAGACAGGAGGTCAAGAGAAAGGTGCAAGAGGTGAAAGAAAGGGCAAATGAGAGTTGGGGTGAGAGACTATCAGTAAATTTTAGGGAGAATAAAAAGATGTTCTGGAAGGAGGTAAATAGGGTGCGTAAGACAAGGGAGCAAATGGGAACTTCAGTGAAGGGCGTAAATGGGGAGGTGATAACAAGTAGCGGTGATGTGAGAAGGAGATGGAATGAGTATTTTGAAGGTTTGTTGAATGTGTCTGATGACAGAGTGGCAGATATAGGGTGTTTTGGTCGAGGTGGTGTGCAAAGTGAGAGGGTTAGGGAAAATGATTTGGTAAACAGAGAAGAGGTAGTAAAAGCTTTGCGGAAGATGAAAGCCGGCAAGGCAGCAGGTTTGGATGGTATTGCAGTGGAATTTATTAAAAAAGGGGGTGACTGTATTGTTGACTGGTTGGTAAGGTTATTTAATGTATGTATGACTCATGGTGAGGTGCCTGAGGATTGGCGGAATGCGTGCATAGTTCCATTGTACAAAGGCAAAGGGGATAAGAGTGAGTGCTCAAATTACAGAGGTATAAGTTTGTTGAGTATTCCTGGTAAATTATATGGGAGGGTATTGATTGAGAGGGTGAAGGCATGTACAGAGCATCAGATTGGGGAAGAGCAGTGCGGTTTCAGAAGTGGTAGAGGATGTGTGGATCAGGTGTTTGCTTTGAAGAATGTATGTGAGAAATACTTAGAAAAGCAAATGGATTTGTATGTAGCATTTATGGATCTGGAGAAGGCATATGATAGAGTTGATAGAGATGCTCTGTGGAAGGTATTAAGAATATATGGTGTGGGAGGCAAGTTGTTAGAAGCAGTGAAAAGTTTTTATCGAGGATGTAAGGCATGTGTACGTGTAGGAAGAGAGGAAAGTGATTGGTTCTCAGTGAATGTAGGTTTGCGGCAGGGGTGTGTGATGTCTCCATGGTTGTTTAATTTGTTTATGGATGGGGTTGTTAGGGAGGTAAATGCAAGAGTCCTGGAAAGAGGGGCAAGTATGAAGTCTGTTGGGGATGAGAGAGCTTGGGAAGTGAGTCAGTTGTTGTTCGCTGATGATACAGCGCTGGTGGCTGATTCATGTGAGAAACTGCAGAAGCTGGTGACTGAGTTTGGTAAAGTGTGTGGAAGAAGAAAGTTAAGAGTAAATGTGAATAAGAGCAAGGTTATTAGGTACAGTAGGGGTGAGGGTCAAGTCAATTGGGAGGTGAGTTTGAATGGAGAAAAACTGGAGGAAGTGAAGTGTTTTAGATATCTGGGAGTGGATCTGTCAGCGGATGGAACCATGGAAGCGGAAGTGGATCATAGGGTGGGGGAGGGGGCGAAAATTTTGGGAGCCTTGAAAAATGTGTGGAAGTCGAGAACATTATCTCGGAAAGCAAAAATGGGTATGTTTGAAGGAATAGTGGTACCAACAATGTTGTATGGTTGCGAGGCGTGGGCTATGGATAGAGATGTGCGCAGGAGGATGGATGTGCTGGAAATGAGATGTTTGAGGAAAATGTGTGGTGTGAGGTGGTTTGATCGAGTAAGTAACGTAAGGGTAAGAGAGATGTGTGGAAATAAAAAGAGCGTGGTTGAGAGAGCAGAAGAGGGTGTTTTGAAATGGTTTGGGCACATGGAGAGAATGAGTGAGGAAAGATTGACCAAGAGGATATATGTGTCGGAGGTGGAGGGAACGAGGAGAAGAGGGAGACCAAATTGGAGGTGGAAAGATGGAGTGAAAAAGATTTTGTGTGATCGGGGCCTGAACATGCAGGAGGGTGAAAGGAGGGCAAGGAATAGAGTGAATTGGAGCGATGTGGTATACAGGGGTTGACGTGCTGTCAGTGGATTGAATCAAGGCATGTGAAGCGTCTGGGGTAAACCATGGAAAGCTGTGTAGGTATGTATATTTGCGTGTGTGGACGTGTGTATGTACATGTGTATGGGGGGGGGGGGGGGGGCCATTTCTTTCGTCTGTTTCCTTGCGCTACCTCGCAAACGCGGGAGACAGCGACAAAGTATAAAAAAAAAAAAAAAAAAAAAAATATATATATATATATATCTTTCTTTCTTTCAAACTGTTCGCCATTTCCCGCATTAGCGAGGTAGCGTTAAGAACAGAGGACTGGGCCTTTGAGGGAATACCCTCACCTGGCCCAATTCTCTGTTCCTTCTTTTGGAAAATTAAAAAAAAAAAAAAAAAAAAAAAGAGAGGGGAGGATTTCCAGCCCCCCGCTCCCTCCCCTTTTAGTCGCCTTTTACGACACGCAGGGAATACGTGGGAAGTATTCTTTGTTCCCTATCCCCAGGGCGTTTATATATATATATATATATATATATATATATATATATATATATATATATATATATATATATATATATTGCTTTGAAGAATGTATGTGAGAAATACTTAGAAAAGCAAATGGATTTGTATGTAGCATTTATGGATCTGGAGAAGGCATATGATAGAGTTGATAGAGATGCTCTGTGGAAGGTATTAAGAATATATGGTGTGGGAGGAAAGTTGTTAGAAGCAGTGAAAAGTTTTTATCGAGGATGTAAGGCATGTGTGCGTGTAGGAAGAGAGGAAAGTGATTGGTTCTCAGTGAATGTAGGTTTGCGGCAGGGGTGTGTGATGTCTCCATGGTTGTTTAATTTGTTTATAGATGGGGTTGTTAGGGAGGTAAATGCAAGAGTTTTGGAAAGAGGGGCAAGTATGAAGTCTGTTGGGGATGAGAGAGCTTGGGAAGTGAGTCAGTTGTTGTTCGCTGATGATACAGCGCTGGTGGCTGATTCATGTGAGAAACTGCAGAAGCTGATGACTGAGTTTGGAAAAGTGTGTGGAAGAAGAAAGTTAAGAGTAAATGTGATTAAGAGCAAGGTTATTAGGTACAGTAGGGTTGAGGGTCAAGTCAATTGGGAGGTGAGTTTGAATGGAGAAAAACTGGAGGAAGTGAAGTGTTTTAGATATCTGGGAGTGGATCTGGCAGCGGATGGAACCATGGAAGCGGAAGTGGATCATAGGGTGGGGGAGGGGGCGAAAATCCTGGGGGCCTTGAAGAATGTGTGGAAGTCGAGAACATTATCTCGGAAAGCAAAAATGGGTATGTTTGAAGGAATAGTGGTTCCAACAATGTTGTATGGTTGCGAGGCGTGGGCTATGGATAGAGTTGTGCGCAGGAGGATGGATGTGCTGGAAATGAGATGTTTGAGGACAATGTGCGGTGTGAGGTGGTTTGATCGAGTGAGTAACGTAAGGGTAAGAGAGATGTGTGGAAATAAAAAGAGCGTGGTTGAGAGAGCAGAAGAGGGTGTTTTGAAGTGGTTTGGGCACATGGAGAGGATGAGTGAGGAAAGATTGACCAAGAGGATATATGTGTCGGAGGTGGAGGGAACAAGGAGAAGAGGGAGACCAAATTGGAGGTGGAAAGATGGAGTGAAAAAGATTTTGTGTGATCGGGGCCTGAACATGCAGGAGGGTGAAAGGAGGGCAAGGAATAGAGTGAATTGGAGCGATGTGGTATACCGGGGTTGACGTGCTGTCAGTGGATTGAAGCAAGGCATGTGAAGCGTCTGGGGTAAACCATGGAAAGCTTTGTAGGTATGTATATTTGCGTGTGTGGACGTATGTATATACATGTGTATGGGGTGAGGGTTGGGCCATTTCTTTCGTCTGTTTCCTTGCGCTACCTCACAAACGCGGGAGACAGCGACAAAGTATAATAAAAAAAAAAATATATATATATATATATATATATATATATATATATATATATATATATATATATATATATATATATATATATATATATATATTATCCCTGGGGATAGGGGAGAAAGAATACTTCCCACGTATTCCCTGCGTGTCGTAGAAGGCGACTAAAAGGGAAGGGAGCGGGGGGCTGGAAATCCTCCCCTCTCAATTTTTTTTTTTTTTTTTTTTTTTTTTTTTTTTTTCCAAAAGAAGGAACAGAGAAGGGGGCCAGGTGAGGATATTCCCTCAATGGCCCAGTTCTCTGTTCTTAATGCTACCTCGCTAACGCGGGAAATGGCGAATAGTTTGAAAAAAAAAAAAAAAAAAAAAAATATATATATATATATAAACGCCCATACACGCATTCTTCCAGCTCCTTAATCACCACTGTTTCATACTATATAACAAATACATTCATCAAATTTATATCTTTGTAATTCTGACACTTACCTTTTTTTCCCCCATGCCTTTATACAAAGGTGTTATACACGCATTCTTTCTGTCCATAGGAACTAAACACATGATCCATACATATATTGATATAAATAAGTAACCAATATCTAATACGGACACCCTCTTTTTTAAGAAAGTCAACTTCAATTCCATCCATTCGCACCTGCCTTACCACATTTCATCGTACACAAGGCTTTCACCACCTCTTTTGTCTTCAAATCAATTGCCTTGACTCTCTTTTCACATACCTCCTCAGCCCAAACACCCTACATCTGCCTCTCTGTCATGAAACACATTCAGCAGTCCTTCATATTAATCACTCCATTTCCTCTTTCCTTCATCAGTGCCTTTTACCAATTCCCCCTTTGCCCCCTTCATTGAAGAACCCCTTCATTCTCTTGTTTTTCTTACTCTATTAATCTCCTTTAAAACACTTTAATCTCCCTGAAATTTGCTGATATTTGCTGACCCCTAACTCATTTGCCCTCTCTTTCAGCCTCTGGACCTTCCTCTTGACCTCCTGTCATTTTGTCTTGTGCATCTCCCAGTCCCTCACACTTCTTCCCTGTAAATAGCTCTTATACGTCTTTCTTTTATTAGCAACTATACTTCGTCATCCTTCTTTCTTGTATTAGCAACTAAACTTCGTCATCCTTTCTCACTTGCCCATCTTCTACTGTTCTTATGGCATTTCTCTTGCACTTGCCAGCACTTCTTCTGTAAATACTCTCATCTTTTGCCATTCTGTTCCCAGTCTCCTGGTATTTCTTCATACAAGTCTCTTTTCCAAGCTCACTTACTTTCACCACCCTCTTCTTACCCATGCCATTTCCTCTTTTCTGAAAACCTCTACAATTCTACAATTGTATCTTCACACTCACCTTCACTAAGTGATGATAAGACATCCCATTAGTTGCTCTGCAGCACATTAACGTCCAAGAGTCACTTTTTCACATCTATCTGTTAGTACATAATCCATTAATGCCTGCTGGCCATCTTTCCTACTTCCCCATGTATACTTATGTATGTCCCTCTTTTTGAACCAGGTATTCCCAATTGTTAGTCCTTTCTCAGCACATAATTCCAGAAGCTATTCTCCTTTCTCTTTACCTTACTGTATACCCTTGGTAGCCAGTTATACCCTCAATTGCCACTTTCCTTGCTTTCACATTAAATCACTCATCACTAATAGCCGGTCTGTTGTATCAAACTATTAACACACTCTGGTGCTCCCAGAACACTTAGCTTTTCCTCATTCTTCTCTTGGCCAGGTGCATAAACACTAATAATCACCCATTTATTGTCATCCACTTTTATCCATATTAGTCAAGAGCTCTCTTCCTCACACTTTCACACATTCTCATTGCTCTGCTTCATTAGTAATGCTACCCCTTCCTAAGCTGTGACCTTTACCCTAACCATTTTTCCCTCTTATCCTTGAGTTTTGTTACGTATTGCTAGAACATCCAGGTTCTTTTCCTCAAACATACTATCTATCTTGCCTTTCTTTTCATCTTGTTACATCCACATACATGCAGACACCCCAGCCTGAGCCCTCATGGAGGATAAGCACTCATCACCTGGCTTCTTCTGTCCCAGCTTATAAGATTTAACTATAATATAATTTTTGAACGTTTTGAAGTCAACATTGTAGGTTCAGAAATTTCAGAAACTGATCATATCATTGTTGGTACCATGCTGGTAAAACTGCATACCATTTAAGAAATTCATTCCATTCACCAGGAATGCATATACTTGTTTAGATTTTATTCAAAATGCATTGTGAGTGAGGCCTGTGTAGAATAGTTAAACCTGATTTCCACTTATGACTGGTTTTTTCATGATCTGCATTGAAACTGTTATTCAATGCGTAGTTTATATTACTTTCATACTGTATATGATTGTAAAGAAAATTGTCAGACAATATGTTATTTTACTTTTTCGTACCACAGGAAAAATTGCACACTTCTTACGAGAGGGAAGATGGTACAGCTTTGCCTATGGATCTGCAGTGAACTTCATAAATCTTTTGGTCTGCCTTATTGGTGCTGGAATGTTCGCCAAGCTAACTGTTGCAATCTTTGCCATTGTCCTTTTCTGCACTGGCTCTGTTATACTAAGTTTTCCCATTGAAAATTATGAAATAAGTGTGAGTTACTTTATTAATCTGTTCATGTGTCATCCTTTTAAATTTTTTTTCTATGATTTAGAAACTTACACAAGAATATGAATAGAATTGGGGAAACAGTAGGGAGGAAGGTATTGTTTTTTAGAGGAAGAATTTATTATCCATTGCATAGAAAAGAGAAAGTGGAAAGGGATAGAATTATGATGAAATATGAAATAGATTGAATACTGTGTGTCATTCATTGTAATGAATTATTGAAAAACGAAGTATTAGAGTGTTGAACAGGAAAGGAGAAAAAGTTACTAGAATGCTGACTGTTGAATTATGAGAACTCTATTCTGCATGTATGTATTTAGGTGAGATTACAGATTAAGTAGGATGTCACACCAAGGAATATATTTTTAGGTTGATCATCTAGTGCCCTGTTTTGTTGAATGTGAAGGGTTAATGTAAACACACTAAGCCAAACTAGACGTCTGTAGAAAAACAAACTACTTTTATCCTTATTAGGAAAATCCTTTCTGTATACTAATCAGAAACAGTACTAACCTTAATTCTATTCTTTCTGTCTGTCCAACTATCTCTATGTATCTCTGATATTTGTTTCCCTTGGAAACTCCCTCAAGGGGATAGCTGTGGGAAAAGTCTCAGTAACTTCAGTGCTGTTTCTTAGCCTTTAGTGCCTTATCCTTGACAGGCCACTGTCAGAGGGCAACTCTACTGCAGTGTTTTTAGAGACTCCTACCCAGTGTAACTTCCAACTACTTCACCTAATGTGTCTACCTAATGATCCTACAAAATGTTCCACCACACTGCTACTTCCTTTTAATCCTATTTACAAAAATATACAATCTATTCTTTACCTTTGATAGTAAGGAATAGGGTATATCTTGGAGGCTGGGGGTTGATTGGGTATTCTGTGATGCAAATTGAAATGAAGAACAGCTTTTGGAGTTGTGTGTTGAAAAAGGACCGGTGATTTGGAATACCAAGTTTGAAAAGAGAGACTATCTATTTATCTATATCTCTGATGCCCATTCCCACTTGGAACTCCAATCAAGGGGTAGCCACAGCAAAAACGTCTACACTTATCCTTATCCTTACATGCCTCCCTCACATACATCATTCCATGCATTCTTCCACTATTTCTCTCCCTCCAGTATTCTTCCACTCTAGTTGCCCATGTCACAGATGGTCTTCCTCTCACACCAACCCCTTTAACTGTACTATCATACACTCTCCTTGTTAACTCAAATCTTGCATTCTTTCCACAAGCCCAAACTGCCTCAAAGTTTACGTTTCACCCACTCTACCACTCCACAATTCATTCCCTTTGCATTCCCTGCCATACCACATCTCTCATACACCCCTTCATTTCTTTCTTCATTCCATCTAGTCACACCACATGCCCTCCTCAAATAGCTCATTTCCACAGTGTGGATTCTTGACCTTAGTGGCTCATTCCGTGTCCGTATCTTGGCTGCATAGGTCAGGGTTGGGAGGACTATGCTGTCTGTTAATGCTCTCTTCACTTCCATACTTACACCATTTTTATTAAGGGACCCAATGATTTTTGTACCCAGTACTGTTCTCTCCCTTATCTCTCCTTCCATATCACCTAACTTACCCAGGACAGCTCTTAAATGCTTAAGTTCTCTCACCTTTTCTGTTTTTTTCTTTACACCATATCAAAGCACAGTTTCGTACACCTTTCACTGTATAGGGTTTTACAAAATCTGTACTTTCACTCTGTTTCCTTTCAAACACTATTACTTTACTTTTAATTGCATTTACCTTTAATCACCTGTGCTTACACTCATCATAAAACACTTACAACTTTGTGCAACTCCTCTTCACTCTCAGCAAACAGCACAGTGTCATCTATAATCAGGCTTCCCACAAGCCACTGAATCTCACTGCCACACTCCATCTCTGCACCCCTTTTTCTTAGTTTTGCTTTCATCTCTCTCATCACTCCGTCCATATATATATATGTTTTTTTAAAAAGCCGTGGTGACATCACACAGCACTGCCTCACACCCACATGTATACTGAATTTTTTGCTCAACTGTCCTCCCACTCTTACACATGCATTTGTTTCTCTGTAGAGGCTTCTACACCACCCAGCAGTTTTCCCCCTACCCTATATATCCATCAACACATACCTTAAAGCATTCCACTCAGCTCTGTCATATGCTTTCTCCAGATCTGTAAATGCTGAATGCAAATTCTTACCTTTTGCTAAATACTTTTCCACAGTCATCTTTATGACAAAATGATCCACACATCCCATACCTTTCATAAAACCCCTTGCTCTTCACTTATTCTGCATTCAGTCACTTCCTTCACTCTATCAATTGGCATTCTTGCTCACACTTTTTATGGTATACTTAACAGACTTATTCCCCTATAATTGCTACATACATCCTTAGCACCTTTTCCTTTGAATAAAGGAACAATAATAGCTATCATGCAATTCTCAGGCACAACCTTCTGTTTCCGTGCTGATTTGCATATCAGATGCATCCTCTGTATCACACTTTTCCCTCTATACTTCAGCATTTTAACTGTAATCCCATTTACTCCAGATACCTTTCCTACCCTCAGCCTCATTATTGCCATTCTTACCTCTGTTTTTTTGCTAAAGGCCCTTGCACTTGTATCCTTTTCCTTCCATCTTCTGTACCCATGCCTGTAACAAATGCTGCCTCCTTCTCCCACATTCATCAGTTCTTCAAAGTACTTCTTCACTCATCCTTTGCTCAACTTCCACTGGTACATTCCTGTTGAATAGTCTACCGTATGCCTTTTTCTTCACTTCCACTGCATTCATGATCTCTTCTGTTCACTATGCATTACCTTTTTTATTCCTATATCTCACAACCTTGTATCCAACTTCTAATTCTTCAACCTTTGATGAAATTTTCTAAACATTTTAACATGTCTTTCACACATAACTGTATTCCTGCATTCATTGCACTCCATCTAAGCTTTCAGTTACCTTCCTTTCATACTCCTTCCTGCATTCTTTTGGATTTATCTTCTCGCTTGCCAACATTTTTACCTCTCCACTCTTCTGTACTCCATACCTCCACTTCTTCCTGATCCTCATTCCCACAAGGACCACAAAATGGTCAGTCTCCAAAGAACCCTCTTACAACTCCTGCATCTAGCACAGCCTTTTTCAATCTTTCATCCACTGCCACATAGTCAATCAAAGCCTTTTGTTCCTCTCATCCATGTATATCTGTGGATCACGCTGAAAAAAGTGTTTGCAAGAAATAAACACCATTTAGCACAGACATCCACAAGAGGACTTTCATTCTCATTAACTCTAGGCACTCCCAATATACCAACTATTTTACCAATTTCATCACATCCCATTTTCACATTCAAATCACCCATTACAACCACATTTCTCACATTCTCAAAACCACATACAGTCATTAGACTTTCTTCAGAAATACTTCATACCATCCTTACCTTGCACAGTCTTCACATTCACAGGCATATATACACATACCCATGCATACTTCACATTTCCAGTTTTTTCTTTCACCCACATTATTCTTGATCCGTTCCATTCATGCTCCATAACATCTCCCTCACTCTCGGTGATAGCAGAAATGCACATCCACCTTTCCCTCTCCTCTGATAATTTTCTCACATTCCTGTCCATACCACTCCTTCCACACCCTCCCATGATTTGCATTCATTATTTCTATTTCTACTTCACACAGCCTACCCAAGAATATGGATTTCCTCAATCCCCAATACATCCAAGCTTCAACTTTTAAACTTCTCAAGCTCCCATTTTTTACTCTCACCAGTCATTCCATTTACATTCAGCGCAATCTCCCTCAATTGCCTGTCTCATTTACCTCTTGGCATAACTGGTAGTCTCAGGTATCACTTCTTATCCTTTTTTGCCTTACCCTTTTCAAAACACCGGCAGAGGGCAACTCCAGTGCAAGTGTTTCCAGAGGCAGCAAAGCTCTAAAATTGTGTAAAAACTTAAATGTCCTGGCATACCTCAGGTGTTTGTCTGTACTGAAAAGGATTGCCCTGATGGAGTTGGGCAATGCCTTTCCCGTTAGTTCTACCCAGGATGGGTGGATTAATGTGGTAAGAAGGCGTGGTTTGACTAGAATACTTTAGAGAACGAGAGTATCCCATTGAGGTATTGAAACAGACCAAATTTCTCCACTTTTGAGTATATTCACATTAGCAGCTCCTCCTAACCTCATTGCTTATGATACTGCCACTGCGCAAAGAGAGACATACAGAAGTATATCATCATGTATATTTATATTTTTTTATCTCTTTTTACTATACTTAATCACCATCCCCAGCATTAGCGAGGTAATGCAAGGAAACAAACGAAAGTATGGCCCAACCCACCCACATGCACATGTATATACGTAAATGCCCACACGTACATATACATACCTATACATTTCAACGTATACATACATATACATACACAGACATATACAAATATACACATGTACACATTCATACTTGCTGCCTTCATCCATTTCCCATTGCCACCTCGCCACACATTTCAACACATACATACATATACATACACAGACATATACAAATATACACATGTACATATTCATACTTGCTGCCTCCATCCATTTCCTGCTGCCACCACACCACACATGAAATAGCATACCCACCCTCCACCACCACCACCACCACCACCACCATCCGTGCGCATGAGGTAGCATTAGGAAAAGACAACAAAGGCCACATTTGTTCACTCTTAGTCTAGCTGTCATGTGTATTGCGCCGAAACCACAGCTCCCTTTCCACATCCAGGCCCCACAAAACTTTCCATGGTTTACCCCAAACATTTCACATGCCCCTATTCAGTCCATTGACAGCATGTCCTCCATGGAATACCACATCCTGTCAATGTCCTTCATGGAATACCACATCATTCCAATTCACTCTTTTCCTTGCATGCCTTTCACCTTCCTATATCTTCAGGCCCTGATCACTCAAAATCCTTTTCACTCTATCCTCCCACCTCCAGTTTGGTCTCCTGCTTCTCCTCATTCCCTCTACATCTGACACATATATTCTCTTTGTCAGTCTTTCCTCACTCATTCTCTCCATGTGACCAACCATTTCAACACACCCTCCTCTGCTCTCTCAACCTCACTCTTTTTATTACCACACATCTCTCTTACCCTTCCATTACTTACTCGATCAAACCATGTAGAATGGGAGAATGGTTTGGTAAACAGAGAGGAGGTAGTGAAAGCTTTGCAGAAGATGAAAGCTGGCAAGGCAGCGGGTTTGGATGGTATTGCAGTGGAATTTATAAAAAAAAGAGGATGACTGTGTTTTTGATTGGTTGGTATGGATATTCAATGTATGTATGGTTCATGGTGAAGTGCCTGAGGATTGGCAGAATGCATGTATAGTACCACTGTACAAAAGCAAAGGGGATGAAGGTGAATGTTCAAGTTACAGAGGTATAAGTTTGTTGAGTATTCCTGGGAAATTATATGGGAGGGTATTGATTGAGAAGATAAAGGCATGTACAGAGCATCAGATTGGGGAAGAGCAGTGTGGTTTCAGAAGTGGTAGAAGATGTGTAGATCAAGTGTTTGCTTTGAAGAATGTATGTGAGAAATACTTAGAAAAACAGATGGATTTGTTTGCAGCATTTTTGGATCTGGAGAAGGCATATGATAGGGTTGATAGAGATTCTTTGTAGAAGGTATTAAGAGTATATGGTGTGGGAAGTAAGTTGCTAGAAGCAGTGAAAATTTTTTTACCAAGGATGTAAGGCATGTGTACGTGTAGGAAGAGAGGAAAGTGATTAGTTCCCAGTGAATGTCGGTTTGTTGCATGGGTTTTTGATGTCTCCATGGTTGTTTAATTTGTTTATGGATTGGGTTGTTAGGGAGGTGAATGCAAGAGTTTTGGAGAGAGGGGCAAGTATACAGTCTGTTGTGGATTAGAGGGCTTGGAAAGTGAGTCAGTTGTCGTTCACTGATGATACAGCACTGGTGGCTGATTAGGGTGAGAAACTGCAGAAGCTGGTGACTGAGTTTGGTAAAGTGTGTGAAAGAAGAAAGCTGAGTGAATAAGAGCAAAGTTATTAGGTTCAGTAGGGTTGAGGAACAAGTTAATTGGGGGTAAGT
The DNA here is from genome assembly GCF_036320965.1 of Panulirus ornatus. Taxonomy (NCBI): domain Eukaryota; kingdom Metazoa; phylum Arthropoda; class Malacostraca; order Decapoda; family Palinuridae; genus Panulirus; species Panulirus ornatus. The sequence continues at coordinate 60,025,228 of NC_092241.1, forward strand.
TTGAATGGAGAAAAACTGGAGGAAGTGAAGTGTTTTAGGTATGAGGGAGTTGATTTAGCAGCAAATGGAACCATGGAAGCAGAAGTGAGTCACATTGTGGGGGAGGGGCAAAGGTTCTGAGAGCATTGAAGAATGTATAGAAGGCGAGAGCGTTATCTCAGAGAGCAAAAATGGGTATGTTGGAAGGAATAGTGGTTCCAACAATGTTATATGGTTGTGAGACATGGGCTATAGAGAGGGTTGTGTGGAGGAGGGTGGATGTGTTGGAAATAAAATGTTTTGAGGACAATATGTGGTGTGAGGTGGTTTGATCGAGTTAGTAATGAGAAAGTAAGAGAGATGTGTGGTAATAAAAAGTGTGGTTAAGAGAGCAGAAGAGGGTGTGTTGAAATGGTTTCATCACATGGAGAGAGTGAGTGAGGAAAGATTGACAAAGAGGATATATGTGTCAGAGGTAGAGGGAACGAGGAGAAGCAGGAGACCAAATTGGTGGTGGAAAGATGGAGTGAAAAAGATATTGAGTGATCGGGTCCAGAAGATACAGGAGGGTGAAAGACGTGCAAGGAATAGAGTGAATTGAAAGGATGTGGTGGGGTTGACGTGCTGTCAATGGATTGAACCAGGGTATGTGAAGCTTCTGGAGTAAAGCATGGAAAGTTTTGTGGGGCCTGGATGTGGAAAGGGAGCTGTCATTTTGTTGCATTACACATGACAGCTAGAGACTGAGTATGAATGAATGTGGCCTTTTTTGTCTTTTCATAGCGCTTCCTCACACGTGGGGCAGGTGCTCTTTCATGTGTAGCAGGCTGGTGATGGGAACGGATGAAGGCAGCCAGTATGAATATGTACATGCGTATATATGTATATGTCTGTGTATGCATATGTATGAATACATTGAAATGTATAGGTATGTATATGTGTGTGCGTGGACCTATATGTATATACATGGGTATGTGGATGGGTTGGGCCATTCTTTCGTCTGTTACCTTGCGCTACCTCGCTAACGCAGGAGACGGCGATTAAGTATAATAAAAAAACGAATAGATGAATGAATATATTATTTGATTTATTTATTATACTTTGTCGCTGTCTTCCACATTAGTGAGGTAGTGCAAGAAAACAGATGAAAGAATGGCCCAGCCCACCCACATACACATTCATATACATACACGTACACGAACACACTTATACATACCTGTACCTTTCAAAATATACCTATATTTATATACACAGACATATACATATATACAATGTACATAATTCATACTTGCCGCCTTTTTTCATTCCCGTCGCCACCCTGCCACACATGAAATGACAACCCCCTCCCCCCCACATGCGCGTGAGGTAGCTCTGGGAAAAGACTACAAAGGCCACATTCATTCACACCCAGTCTTTAGCTGTCGTGTATAATGCACGAAAACCACAGCTCCCTTTCCACATCCTAGCCCCACAAAACTTTCCATGGTTTACCCCGGACACTTCACATGCCCTGGTTCAATCTATTGACAGCATGTCAACCCTGGTATACCACGTTGTTCCAGTTCACTCTATTCCTTGCACGCCTTTCACCCTCCTGCATTTTCAGGCCCCTATCGCTCAAAATCTTTTTCACTCCATCCTTCCACCTCCAATTTGGTCTCCCACTTCTCGTTCCCTCCACCTCTGACACATGTATCCTCTTTGTCATTCTTTCCTCACTCATTCTCTCCACGTAACGAAACCATTTCAACACACCCTCTTCTGCTCTCTCAACTACACTCTTTTTATTACCACACATCTCTCTTACTCTCTCATTACTCACTTGATCAAACCACCTCACACCACATATTGTCCTCAAATATTTTATTTCCAACATATCCACCCTCCTCCACACAACCCTATCAATAGCCCATGCTTCACAACCATATAACTGTTGGAACCACTATTCCTTCAAACATACCCATTTTTGCTCTCCAAGATAACATTCTCGCCTTCCATAAAATTCTTCAATGCTCCCAGGAACTTCGCCCCCTTCCCCACTTTGTGACTCACTTCCACTTCCATGGTTCCATTCGCTGCTAATCCACTCCCAGATATCTAAAACACTTCAGTTCCTCCAGTTTTTCTCCATTCAAGCTTACCTTCCAATTGACTTGCACCTCAACCCTACTGTACCTAATAACCTTGCTCTTATACACATTTACTCTCAGCTTTCTTCTTTCACACACTTTACCAAACTCAGTCACCAGCTTCTGCAGTTTCTCACCCAAATCAGCCATGAGTGCTGTATCATCAGCGAACAACAACTGACTCACTTCCCAAGCCCTCTCATCCACAACAGACTGCATACTTGCCCCTCTTTCCAAAACTCTTGCATTCACCTCCCTAACAACCCCATCCATAAACAAATTAAACAACCGTGGAGATATGCACCCCTGCCGCAAACCGACATTTACTGAGAACAAATCACTTTCCTCTCTTCCTACTCATACACATGCCTTACATCCTAGATAAAAACTTTTCACTGCTTCCAGCAACTTGCCTCCCACACCATATACTTTCAATACCTTCCACAGAACATCCCTATCAACTTTATTATATGCCTTCTCAGATCCATAAATGCTATATACAAATCCATTTGTTTTTCTAAGTATTTCTCACATACATTCTTCAAAGCAAACACCTGATCCACACATCCTCTACCACTTCTGAAACCACACTGCTCTTCCCCAATCTGGTGCTCTGTACATGCCTTCACCCTCTCAATCAATATCCTCCCATATGATATCCCAGGAATACTCAACAAACTTATACCTCTTTAATTTGAGCACTCACCTTTATCCCCTTTGCCTTTGTACAATGGCACTATGCATGCATTCCGCAAATCCTCAGGCACTTCACCATGAGCCTTACATACAATGAATATCCTCACCAACAAGTCAACAACACAGTCACTCCCTTTTTTATTAATTCCACTGCAATACCATCCAAACCCTCCACCTTGCTGGCTTTCATCTTCCGCAGAACTGTCATGGCCTCTTCTCTGTTTACCAAATAATTTTCCCTGACCCTCTCACTTCGCACACCTCCTCAACCAAAACACCCTATATCTGCCACTCTATCATCTAACACATTCAACAAATCTTCAAAGTACTCACTCTATCCCCCTTCACTGATGTTCCCATTTGCTCTCTTGTTTTATGCATCTTTATTTACCTCCGTCCCAAACATCTTTTTATTCTCCCAAAGATTTAATGATACTCTCTCACCTTAAATCTCATTTGCCCTCTTTTTCACCTCTTGCCACTTTCTCTTGACCTCCTTCGTCTTTCATTTATACATCTCCCCGTCATTTGCACTATTTCCTTGCAAAACTCGTCCAAATGCCTCTCTCTTCTCTTTCACTAATAATCTTACTGCTTCATCCCACCACTTACTACCCTTTCTAATCTATCCACCTCCCATGTTTCTTATGCCACAAGCATCTTTTGTGCAAGCCATCACTGCCTTCGTAAATACATCCCATTCCTCCCCCACTCCCCTTACGTCCTTTGCTGTCACCTTTTTCCATTTTGCACTCAGTCTCTTCTGGTACTTCCTCACACAAGTCTCCTTCCTAAGCTCACTTACTGTCACCACTGTCTTCACCCCAACATTCTCTCTTCTTTTTTGAAAACCTCTACAAATCTTCACCTTTGCCTCCACAAGATAATGATCAGGTATCCCTCCAGTTGAACCTCCCTCAAGTTGCACCTCTCAGCACATTAACATCCAAAAGTCTCTCTTCCATGCACCTATCAATGAACATGTAATCCAATAATGCTCTCTGGCCATCTCTCCTACTTACATAAGTATTATATTATTATTATTTTGCTTTGTCGCTGTCTCCCGCGTTTGCGAGGTAGTGCAAGGAAACAGACGAAAGAAATGGCCCAACCCACCCCCATACACAATGTATATACATACACGTCCACACACGCAAATATACATACCTATACATCTCAATGTACACATATATATATACACACACAGACACATACATATATACCCATGCACACAACTCACACTGTCTGCCTTTATTCATTTCCATCGCCACCTCGCCACACATGGAATACCATCCCCCTCCCCCCTCATGTGTGCAAGGTAGCACTAGGAAAGACAACAAAGGCCCCATTCGTTCACACTCAGTCTCTAGCTGTCATGCAATAATGCCCGAAACCACAGCTCCCTTTCCACATCCAGGCCCCACACAACTTTCCATGGTTTACCCCAGACACTTCACATGCCCTGATTCAATCCACTGACAGCACGTCAACTCCGGTATACCACATCGATCCAATTCACTCTATTCCTTGCCCTCCTTTCACCCTCCTGCATGTTCAGGCCCCGATCACACAAAATCTTTTTCACTCCATCTTTCCACCTCCAATTTGGTCTCCCACTTCTCGTTCCCTCCACCTCCGACACATATATCCTCTTGGTCAATCTTTCCTCACTCATTCTCTCCATGTGCCCAAACCATTTCAAAACACCCTCTTCTGCTCTCTCAACCACGCTCTTTTTATTTCCACACATCTCTCTTACCCTTACATTACTTACTCGATCAAACCACCTCACACCACACATTGTCCTCAAACATCTCATTTCCAGCACATCCACCCTCCTACGCACAACTCTATCCATAGCCCACGCCTCGCAACCATAAAACATTGTTGGAACCACTATTCCTTCAAACATACCCATTTTTGCTTTCCGAGATAATGTTCTCGACTTCCACACATTCTTCAAAGCTCCCAGGATTTTCGCCCCCTCCCCCACCCTATGATTCACTTCCGCTTCCATGGTTCCATCCGCTGCCAGATCCACTCCCAGATATCTAAAACACTTTACTTCCTCCAGTTTTTCTCCATTCAAACTTACCTCCCAATTGACTTGACCCTCAACCCTACTGTACCTAATAACCTTGCTCTTATTCACATTTACTCTTAATTTTCTTCTTTCACACACTTTACCAAACTCAGTCACCAGCTTCTGCAGTTTCTCACATGAATCAGCCACCAGCGCTGTATCATCAGCAAACAACAACTGACTCACTTCCCAAGCTCTCTCATCCACAACAGGAGTTGTGGGAGTATGTGATAGAATGTAAGAAAGTAAATTCTTGATTAATATGGGTAAAACTGAAAGTTGATGGAGAGAGATGGGTGATTATTGGTGCATATGCACCTGGGCATGAGAAGAAAGATCATGAGAGGCAAGTGTTTTGGGAGCAGCTGAATGAATGTGTTAGTGGTTTTGACGCAGGAGACCGGGTTATAGTGATGGGTGATTTGAATGCAAAGGTGAGTAATGTGGCAGTTGAGGGAATAATTGGTATACATGGGGTGTTCAGTGTTGTAAATGGAAATGGTGAAGAGCTTGTAGATTTATGTGCTGAAAAAGGATTGGTGATTGGGAATACCTGGTTTAAAAAGCGAGATATACATAAGTATACGTATGTAAGTAGGAGAGATGGCCAGAGAGTGTTATTGGATTACATGTTAATTGACAGGCGCGCGAAAGAGAGACTTTTGGATGTTAATGTGCTGAGAGGTGCAACTGGAGGGATGTCTGATCATTATCTTGTGGAGGCTAAGGTGAAGATTTTTATGGGTTTTCAGAAAAGAAGAGTGAATGTTGGGGTGAAGAGGGTGGTGAGAGTAAGTGAGCTTGGGAAGGAGACTTGTGTGAGGAAGTACCAGGAGAGACTGAGTACAGAATGGAAAAAGGTGAGAACAATGGAAGTAAGGGGAGTGGGGGAGGAATGGGATGTATTTAGGGAATCAGTGATGGATTGCGCAAAAGATGCTTGTGGCATGAGAAGAGTGGGAGGTGGGTTGATTAGAAAGGGTAGTGAGTGGTGGGATGAAGAAGTAAGAGTATTAGTGAAAGAGAAGAGAGAGGCATTTGGACGATTTTTGCAGGGAAAAAATGCAATTGAGTGGGAGATGTATAAAAGAAAGAGACAGGAGGTCAAGAGAAAGGTGCAAGAGGTGAAAAAGAGGGCAAATGAGAGTTGGGGTGAGAGAGTATCATTAAATTTTAGGGAGAATAAAAAGATGTTTTGGAAGGAGGTAAATAAAGTGCGTAAGACAAGGGAGCAAATGGGAACTTCAGTGAAGGGCGCAAATGGGGAGGTGATAACAAGTAGTGGTGATGTGAGAAGGAGATGGAGTGAGTATTTTGAAGGTTTGTTGAATGTGTTTGATGATAGAGTGGCAGATATAGGGTGTTTTGGTCGAGGTGGTGTGCAAAGTGAGAGGGTTAGGGAAAATGATTTGGTAAACAGAGAAGAGGTAGTAAAAGCTTTGCGGAAGATGAAAGCCGGCAAGGCAGCAGGTTTGGATGGTATTGCAGTGGAATTTATTAAAAAAGGGGGTGACTGTATTGTTGACTGGTTGGTAAGGTTATTTAATGTATGTGTGACTCATGGTGAGGTGCCTGAGGATTGGCGGAATGCGTGCATAGTGCCATTGTACAAAGGCAAAGGGGATAAGAGTGAGTGCTCAAATTTCAGAGGTATAAGTTTGTTAAGTATTCCTGGTAAATTATATGGGAGGGTATTGATTGAGAGGGTGAAGGCATGTACAGAGCATCAGATTGGGGAAGAGCAGTGTGGTTTCAGAAGTGGTAGAGGATGTGTGGATCAGGTGTTTGCTTTGAAGAATGTATGTGAGAAATACTTAGAAAAACAAATGGATTTGTATGTAGCATTTATGGATCTGGAGAAGGCATATGATAGAGTTGATAGAGATGTTCTGTGGAAGGTATTAAGAATATATGGTGTGGGAGGCAAGTTGTTAGAAGCAGTGAAAAGTTTTTATCGAGGATGTAAGGCATGTGTATGTGTAGGAAGAGAAGAAAGTGATTGGTTCTCAGTGAATATAGGTTTGCGGCAGGGGTGTGTGATGTCTCCATGGTTGTTTAATTTGTTTATGGATGGGGTTGTTAGGGAGGTGAATGCAAGAGTTTTGGAAAGAGGGGCAAGTATGAAGTCTTACATAAGTATACTTATATATATATCTCTCTTTTTTAACCAGGTATTCTCAATCACCGGTCCTTTTTCAGCGCACAAAACTACAAGCTCTTCACCATTTTCATTTACAACACTGAACACCTCATGTACACCAATTAATCCCTCAACTACCACATTACTCACATTTGCATTCAAATCACTCATCTCTATAACCCAGTTTCATGCATCAAAACTCATGCCTCTCATGATCTTTCTTCTCATGCCCAGGTGCATAGGCATCCATCTCTCTCCATCCACTTTCGGTTTTACCCATATCAATCTAGATTTTACTTTCTTGCATTCTATCACATACTCCCACAACTCCTGTTTCAGGAGTAGTGCTACTCCTTCCTTTGCTCTTGTCCTCTTGCCAACCCCAGACTTTACTCCCAAGACATTCCCATACCACTCTTCCCCTTTACCCTTGAGCTTCATTTCACACAGATCCAAAATATCCAGGTTCCTTTCCTGAAACATACTACCTATCTCCTTTTTTCTTATCTTGGATACATCCACACGCACTTAGACACCCCAATCTGAGCCTTCGAGGAGGATGAACACTCCTTGCATGACTCCTTCTTCTGTTTCTCCTTTTATGTATATATACGTATATAATGGGATGGCCTTCAATAAGGCCTCAGCTGCCTGTGCTGTCACAGCTAACATAGAATAACTAATTTATCCCAAACATCTCTCTTACTCTTTCATTACTTATTTGATCAAACCACCTCACACCACATATTGTCCTTAAACATTTAATTTCCAACTCATCCACCCTCCTCCTTACAACCATATCTATCGCCCATGCCTCCCAGCCATATAGTATTTTTGGAAGTACTATTTCGGTTAACATACCCATTTTTGCTCTCCAAAATAACATTCTCTCCTTCCACACATTCTTCATTAATCCCAGAACTTCCCCCCCTCCCCACCCTGTGACTCTCTTCTGCGTCCATGGTTCTGTTCACTGCTAAGTCCACTCCCAGGTATCTAAAACACTTCACTTCCTCCAATTTTTCTCCATTCAAACATTATTTATATTTCATTTATCATACTTTGACGCTGTCTCCTGCATTAGCTAGGTAGCGCAAGGAAACAGATGAAAGAATGGCCCCACCCACCCACATACACATGTATATACATGCACGTCCACACAGGCACATATACATACCTATAAATCTCAACGTATACATATATATACACACTCAGACATATACATTTATACACATGTACGTGATTCATACTGTCTGCCCTTATCCATTCCCGTCGCCACCCCGCCACACATGAAATGACAGCCCCTCCCCTCGCATGTGCGTGAGGTAGCGCTAGGAAAAGATAACAAAGGCCACATTCGTTCACACTCAGTCTCTAACTGTCATGTATAATGCACCGAAACCACAGTTCCCTTTCCACATCCAGGCCCCACAAAACTTTCCATGGTTTACCTCAGATGCTTCACATGCCCTGGTTCAATCCATTGACAGCACGTCGACCCAGTATACCACATCATTCCAATTCACTCTATTCCTTGAACGCCTTTCACCCTCTTGCATGTTTAGGCCCCAATCGCTCAAAATCTTTTTCACTTATCTTTCCACCTCCAATTTGGTCTCCCACTTCTTGTTCCCTCCACCTCTTACACATATATCCTCTTTGTCAATCTTTCCTCACTCATTCTCTCCATAAGACTAAACCATTTCAAAACACTCTCCTCTGCTCTCTCAACCACACTTTTTATTACCGCACATCTCTCTTACCCTTTCATTACTTACTCGATCAAACCACCTCACACCACATATTGTCCTCACACATCTCATTTCCAGCACATCCACCCTCCTCTGCACAATTCTAACTATAGCCCACGCCTCGCAACCATATAACATAGTTGGAACCACTATTCCTTCAAACATACCCATTTTTTCTTTCCAAGATAACGTTCTCGACTTCCACACATTTTTCAATGCTCCCAAATAACTTGTCCCTGAACCCTACTGAACCTAATGACCTTGCTCTTATTCACATTTACTCTCAATTTCTCCTTTCACACACTTTTCCAAATTCAGTCACCAACTTCTGCAGTTTTTCACTTGAATCAGCCACTAGAGCTGTATCATCAGCAAACAACAGCTGACTCACTTCCCAGGCCTTCTCATCCCCAACAGACTACATACTCACCCCTCTCTCTCCAAAACTCTTTCATTTACCTCCCTAACCACTCTATCCATAAACAAATTAAACAACCTTGGGGACATCACACACCCCTGGCACAACCTGACATTCAGTGGGAACCAATTACTCTCATCTCATCCTATTTGTACACATGCCTTACATCCTTTGGAAAAACCTTTCATTGCTTCTAGCATCTTACCTTCCACACCATATACTCTTAAGACCCTCCACAAACCATTTCTATCATCCCTGTCATATGCCTTCTCCAGATCCATAAATGCTTCATACAAATCTATCTGTTTTTCTAAGAATTTACCACACACATTGTTTAAAGCAGACACCTGATCCACACATCCTCTACCACTTCTGAAATCACACTGCTCTTCCCCAATCTGATACTCTGTACATGCCTTCACCCTCTCACTCAATACCCTCCCATATAATATCCCAGGAATAACAAACTTTTCTTTTTTTCTTTTTTTTTTTTGCTTTGTCGCTGTCTCCCGCGTTTGCGAGGTAGCGCAAGGAAACAGACGAAAGAAATGGCCCGACCCACCCCATACACATGTATATACATACACGTCCACGCACGCAAATATACATACCTACACAGCTTTCCATGGTTTACCCCAGACGCTTCACATGCCCTGATTCAATCCACTGACAGCACGTCAACCCCGGTATACCACATCGATCCAATTCACTCTATTCCTTGCCCTTCTTTCACCCTCCTGCATGTTCAGGCCCCGATCAAACAAAATCTTTTTCACTTCATCTTTCCACCTCCAATTTGGTCTCCCACTTCTCCTCGTTCCCTCCACCTCCGACACATATATCCTCTTGGTCAATCTTTCCTCACTCATTCTCTCCATGTGCCCAAACCATTTCAAAACACCCTCTTCTGCTCTCTCAACCACGCTCTTTTTATTTCCACACATCTCTCTTACCCTTACGTTACTTACTCGATCAAACCACCTCACACCACACATTGTCCTCAAACATCTCATTTCCAGCACATCCATCCTCCTGCGCACAACTCTATCCATAGCCCACGCCTCGCAACCATACAACATTGTTGGAACCACTATTCCTTCAAACATACCCATTTTTGCTTTCCGAGATAATGTTCTCGACTTCCACACATTCTTCAAGGCCCCCAGAATTTTCGCCCCCTCCCCCACCCTATGATCCACTTCCGCTTCCATGGCTCCATCCGCTGCCAGATCCACTCCCAGATATCTAAAACACTTCACTTCCTCCAGTTTTTCTCCATTCAAACTCACCTCCCAATTGACTTGACCCTCAACCCTACTGTACCTGATAACCTTGCTCTTATTCACATTTACTCTTAACTTTCTTCTTTCACACACTTTACCAAACTCAGTCACCAGCTTCTGCAGTTTCTCACATGAATCAGCCACCAGCGCTGTATCATCAGCGAACAACAACTGACTCACTTCCCAAGCTCTCTCATCCCCAACAGACTTCATACTTGCCCCTCATTCCAAAACTCTTGCATTCACCTCCCTAACAACCCCATCCATAAACAAATTAAACAACCATGGAGACATCACACACCCCTGCCGCAAACCTACATTCACTGAGAACCAATCACTTTCCTCTCTTCCTACACGTACACATGCCTTACATCCTCGATAAAAACTTTTCACTGCTTCTAACAACTTGCCTCCCACACCATATATTCTTAATACCTTCCACAGAGCATCTCTATCAACTCTATCATATGCCTTCTCCAGATCCATAAATGCTACATACAAATCCATTTGCTTTTCTAAGTATTTCTCACATACATTCTTCAAAGCAAACACCTGATCCACACATCCTCTACCACTTCTGAAACCACACTGCTCTTCCCCAATCTGATGCTCTGTACATGCCTTCACCCTCTCAATCAATATCCTCCCATATAATTTACCAGGAATACTCAACAAACTTATACCTCTGTAATTTGAGCACTCACTCTTATCCCCTTTGCCTTTGTACAATGGCACTATGCACGCATTCCGCCAATCCTCAGGCACCTCACCATGAGTCATACATACATTAAATAACCTTACCAACCAGTCAACAATACAGTCACCCCCTTTTTTAATAAATTCCACTGCAATACCATCCAAACCTGCTGCCTTGCCGGCTTTCATCTTCCGCAAAGCTTTTACTACCTCGTCTCTGTTTACCAAATCATTTTCCTTAACCCTCTCACTTTGCACACCACCTCGACCAAAACACCCTATATCTGCCACTCTATCATCAAACACATTCAACAAACCTTCAAAATACTCACTCCATCTCCTTCTCACATCACCACTACTTGTTATCACCTCCCCATTTGCGCCCTTCACTGAAATTCCCATTTGCTCCCTTGTCTTACGCACTTTATTTACCTCCTTCCAGAACATCTTTTTATTCTCCCTAAAATTTAATGATACTCTCTCACCCCAACTCTCATTTGCCCTTTTTTCACCTCTTGCACCTTTCTCTTGACCTCCTGTCTCTTTCTTTTATACATCTCCCACTCAATTTCATTTTTTCCCTACAAAAATCGTCCAAATGCCTCTCTCTTCTCTTTCACTAATACTCTTACTTCTTCATCCCACCACTCACTACCCTTTCTAATCAACCCACCTCCCACTCTTCTCATGCCACAAGCATCTTTTGCGCAATCCATCACTGCTTCCCTAAATACATCCCATTCCTCCCCCACTCCCCTTACTTCCATTGTTCTCACCTTTTTCCATTCTGTACTCAGTCTCTCCTGGTACTTCCTCACACAAGTCTCCTTCCCAAGCTCACTTACTCTCACCATCCTCTTCACCCCAACATTCACTCTTCTTTTCTGAAAACCCATACAAATCTTCACCTTAGCCTCCACAAGATAATGATCAGACATCCCTCCAGTTGCACCTCTCAGCACATTAACATCCAAAAGTCTCTCTTTCGCGCGCCTGTCAGTTAACACGTAATCCAATAACGCTCTCTGGCCATCTCTCCTACTTACGTAAGTATACTTATGTATATCTCGCTTTTTAAACCAGGTATTCCCAATCATCAGTCCTTTTTCAGCACATAAATCTACAAACTCTTCACCATTTCCATTTACAACACTGAACACCCCATGTATACCAATTATTCCCTCAACTGCCACATTACTCACCTTTGCATTCAAATCACCCATCACTATAACCTGGTCTCGTGCATCAAAACCACTAACACACTCATTCAGCTGCTCCCAAAACACTTGCCTCTCATGATCTTTCTTCTCATGCCCAGGTGCATATGCACCAATAATCACCCATCTCTCTCCATAAACTTTCAGTTTTACCCATATTAATCGAGAATTTACTTTCTTACATTCTATCACATACTCCCACAACTCCTGTTTCAGGAGTATTGCTACTCCTTCCCTTGCTCTTGTCTTCTCACTAACCCCTGACTTTACTCCCAAGACATTCCCAAACCACTCTTCCCCTTTACCCTTGAGCTTCGTTTCACTCAGAGCCAAAACATCCAGGTTCCTTTCCTCAAACATACTACCTATCTCTCCTTTTTTCACATCTTGGTTACATCCACACACATTTAGGCACCCCAATCTGAGCCTTCGAGGAGGATGAGCACTCCCCGCGTGACTCCTTCTTCTGTTTCCCATTTTAGAAAGTTAAAAAAACCCCATCCATAAACAAATTAAACAACCATGGAGACATTACACACCCCTGCCGCAAAGCTACATTCACTGAGAACCAATCACTTTCCTCTCTTCCTACATGTACTCAAACTTATATCTCTGTAATTTGAACACTCACCTTTACCCCCTTTGCCTTTGTACAATTGCTCGATGCATATATTCCGCCAATCCCCAGGCACTTCAGCATGATCCATACATACATTGAATGTCCTGAACAGCCAGTCAACAACCCAGTCACCCTCTTTCTTAATAGATTCTACTGCAAGATCGTCCAAACCTGCCACCTTGCCGGATTTCATCTTCCACAAAGCTTTCACTACCTCCTCTCTTAACCAAACCATTCTCCTTGATCCTCTCACCTTGCACACTACCCTGACCAAAACACTCTATATCTGCCACTCTATCATCAACACATTCAACAAACCTTCAAAATACTCACTACATCTCCTTCTTACTTTATCACTACCTGTTATTACTTCCCCCCTTGCGCCCTTCACTGATGTTCCCATTTTGTCCTCTTGTCTTAAGTACGTTATTTATCTCCTTCCAAAACATCTTTTTATCCTTCCTAAAGTTTAATGATACTCTCTGACCCCAACTCTTCTTTGCTCTCTTTTTCAACCCTTGCATGTTTCTCTTGACCTCATAGTATACCTAAGTTTATAGACTATTTGTCTAAACTTTTGAAGGTATTTATTTCTCCAAACATACCCATTTTTGCCCTCCGAGATGACTTTCTCGCCTTCCTCTCATTGTTCAACGCTCCCCGAACCTTTGCCCCCCTCCCCACCCTGTGACTCACTTCTGCTTCCATGGTTCCATCTGCTGCTAAGTCCCCTCCCAGATATCTAAAACACTGCACTTCCTCCAGTTCTCCATTCAAACTTGCCTCCCAGTTAACTTGTCCCTCAACTCTACTGAACCTAATAAGCTTGCTCTTATTCACATTTACTCTCACCTTTCTTCTTTCACACATTTTTCCAAACTCAGTCACCACCTTGAGCAGTTTCTTACTAGAATCAGCCGCTAGAGCTGTATTGTCAGTGAACAACAACTGACTCACTTCCCAAGCCCTTTCATCAACAACAGACTGCATACTTGCTCCTCTCTCCAAAACTCTTGCATTCACCTCCCTAATGTATGCTTAGTGCAGGGGATTACATACAAGCATATAGACTTGAAAGGTTGCTCAGCAAACTACAAAATCTTGCTAAAACTAGGGTGCTATATACTTTTTTTCACTATCAATTGTACTGGGTTATAGCATGATTGGATATGCCACAATATGTTGTTCTAAGCATTACCTAGTTGGTCAGGGTGTATTTTGTAAAAAGAATATTTTCCTTCATACTACATATTACAAAAAGGTTATTGCTTTTTATATAAGAGGCTGAAACCTTGCCTAGGAATTATATCTTTCATGAAGATGAAAGACATTAAAAATAGCTAAGAAATAGTGCTTAAAGTGACAGTTAAGAAACTAAGATGTTAATGGAGCAGTTGTATGAGGAATGTACTAATGGAGGATACTGTGGAAATATAATCAAGTTATAGTGTGTGAAGGAATTTTGCTTGAGCCACTACACTTTTTAGTAGGAGAGGGACTTATAGGATGTAGACAAATACTGTTTTACAGAAAAAAATCCTCAAAGGAAAGTTCAGGGTTATTATGATGGAATCATTTGTGGTTTGGATTCTGTGGTTCAGTTAGAAATGTTCTTACAAATTTTGGTAATTCAGAAGTGATGTCATACTTCTTTATTATTAAAAATGTTCACTAATTTGCCATTTACTTTGCAGGTTTCTATTCCAGCTGCCAATCCCCTTGTGAATAGCTCATATGAGTTGAATGGCACATATACAGGATTTTCAGCTAAAACTTTGAGGGAAAACTTGGTAGCAAATTTCTCTCGTGACTACACTACTTGCAGTGGTGACGACTATGAAAGCTGCAGTGTAGTCAACTTTGCTGTAACTTTTGGAGTCTTATTCAGTGGTGTGACAGGAATTATGGCTGGAGCTAATATGTCAGGTAAGTATATTTCATTTTGCTAGTCTTTTACAATGTAACTGATTAGTTGTGCTTAGGAAACATACTTCATAGACATTTTCAAACACAAGAGCTTAAAAAGACACTTTGAAACATGCCAGCATGCACAGGAACCTTTTTGATTTTTTTTCATAATGCTCAAGACCAACATTTTATCTCACCATATCACTTTTCAACTTCCTGCAAACAGATTGAAGGGGCATAACTTACCAGAATTTTATTAATTTTCATATTATTTGGGTTGTATTAAATGGCTTTTTTAGCTTATATTCTAGATTGCTTGAACTTTCTGATCCACACATTTTATATACTGTAAGTTTGATTGTCTAAATTGATGTTTTGAAGGTTTATGTATTAGAAGGTATATTACAAATGTCCTCCCCTCTTTTTTTTTCTTTTTAATTTTCCAAAAGAAGGAAGAGAGAAGGGGGCCAGGTGAGGATATTCCCTCAAAGGCCCAGTCCTCTGTTCTTAATGCTACCTCGCTAACTCAGGAAATGGCGAATAGTATGAAAAAAAATATTACAAATGTGACCAGTTCAAGGGTTGCATTATCTTTTTTACTAGTGATATTTAAGAAGTTCATGTGTCTCAGTTAGTGATTAATTATACAGTAATTTATCAGCAGTCAGGGCCTGAAAATTCGTGAGGGTTAAAGGCATACCTAGGATAAAGTGAATTGGAATGATGTGATGTACTGGGGTTGACATACTGTCAGTGGAGTGAACCAGGTGCTCTAGCTTTTTAATCACACACCCATGAGGCAAAGTGTCACATACTTTCTACCAGTCCAAATACAAAGAGTCTGCCTAATCTTTCCTTCTGTCCAGGAATGAGTTCACTCATTTGTAGAAAACAAAGAGGTTAGATACACATGGTTCTCTAAAACCTTTTGTCTCTCACTTGCAGAATTTCTCTTTTGTAGAAAATCATCCACTTGCTCTCTAGTGATCTTTACCAGACTTTACATATCACACTTATTAGCCAGATCAATCTGCAGTTCTATGCCTGTTCCTGGTCTCCTTTCTTATATAGGTATGATGTTTGCCCTTTTCCATTCTCTCAGTACTTTGCCTCTCCAGTGATATCTTGTTATCTACACATCTTCAGCACATATGGCAGAATTTTATTAGGACCATAAACCTTGTGTGGGTCAAGTCCTTTCATTATTATGTTGATATCCTTTCCTGTTATGTCAACTATTTTCAAAACCTCCTCCCCACTCCATCTCATTGGTGCTGGGGCTTTAGTGCTTCCACTTGAAAAACACTTTTTATCTTATTACTCAGTTCCTTACATATCCTTACATCGTCCTTTACAGTTTTCCCTTTTGAATCCCTTAGCCTGATTTGATACTCCTTAACTGACAAGTGACTCCTGATAAATTTATAGAAAAGTTTTGGAATTTCTTTGATTGAGGGTTAGAGACAAGAAAGCATAAGAGAAAATAGTGCAAGACAGAAATGCAAATTGCAATAATGAAAGGAATGTTTGGAGACCAACAACAAATGAAGAACCATCAGCATTGCTGGCCTGTGAATATTGCCAAAAAAAGTGAACTAACAGTAGTGGAAACACCTAGCCATTCTCTTCACCCTTACAATAATACCATTAATACTTTCACAAACATTCTTACATTACTTATGACATCATAATGATCTACAGTCATCATCATATAATACTATGGAAGCTATGTTCCTGCCACATTTCAACTTAGAGTTGCTTACTTTTAACAAAATACTCTCATGTAATTAGCATCTCAACCTGTCCTGAACATGTCACAAGAAAAACACTGCTGTTCTCCAGACAGGTTATAATTTATCCAATCAGACTGACCTCAATGCAGATATCTCAGATGGTGATAATGATACTAAGAAACTGTATGATGATGATGATTTAACAGAATGTATTCTTGACCCTTGTGGTAAGCACCTAGTTGGTTAGTGCAGTGAAGATGAGCAACAGGTGGCTGGTGCAGCAGTGATGTCAGGCAAGCAGTCACTGGAAGTGAAGAATTACAATTCTAACATGCACATGTTCACTAGTATCTACAATAGATATATACATTGCCTGCCATTGAAGTTGGCATAAAGGGGCTGTGGCACAAACATCTAGGATAAACATGAAAAAATACCATGAAAACTGAGTATTCACCGCCAACAAGTACTCTATTTGTTTCCCTATCCTCTTTATACATTCCTTGAAATGACAAGGAACTGAATCAGCAAGGTTCTGAAGACATTTAGGGTCCCACTTTGTATGAATTTCAAGAATGGTAGCCTCCAGCTTAGGTAGTACTGATAAGTTTTCTACTAGATTCAGATCCAATGAAGATCCAAGCCAGTCACTGGAAAAGAGAGACTTTTGGATGTAAATGTGCTGATAGGGGCAACTGTAGGGATGTCTGATCACTGTCTTGTGGAGGCGAAGGTGAAGATTTATAGAGGTTTTCATAAAAGAGGAGATAATGTAAGGGAGAAGAGAGTGGTGAGAGTAAGCGAGCTTGTAAGACTTGTGTGAAGAAGTACCAGGAAAGATGGAATGTAGAATGGCAAAAAGTGAGAGGAAATGAGATGAGGGAGTGGGTGAGGAATGGAATGTATTTAGAGAAGTAGTGATAGCAAGTGCAAGAGATGCATTGGGCATGCAAAAGGTGGGCAGATTAGAAAGGGTAGTGAGTGATGGGATGAAGAAGTAAAGTTGTTAGTGAAAGAGAAAAGAGGGGCATTTGGACAGTACTTACAAGGAAGGAGTGCTAATGACTGGGAGATGTATAAGTGAATGAGCCAGGTGGTCAAGAGGAAGGTGCAAGGGTTGAAAAATAGGGCAAATGGGAACATCAGTGAAGGGGGCATTGGGGTAAGTGTTAACAGGAAGTGATTGAGTATTTTGAAGGATTGTTGAATGTAATTGATGATATAGTGGCAGTTGTAGGGTGTTTTGGTTGGGATGGTATGCGAAGTGAGAGAGTTAGGGAGAGAGGTTTAGTGAAGAGAGAAGAGGGGGTGAAAGCTGTGCAGATGAAATTTGGCAAGTCGGCAGGAGTGGATGGGATTGCAGTTGAATTTATTGAGAAAGGGGGTGACTGTGTTGTTGATTTGTTAGTAAGGATATGCTGTGTATGTATGGATCATGGGGAAGTGCCTGAGGATTGGCGGAATGCATGCATAGCACCACTGTACAAAGGCAAAGGGGGTAAAAGTGTGTGTTTAAACTACACAGGCATAAGTTTATTCACTATACCTGGAATTTTTTTTTTTTATGTTGAAGGTTCCAGTCATTTGTATTGATTGGGAGGGTGAAGGCATGTACAGAGCATCAGATTGGGAAGGAACAGTGTAGTTTCGTAAGTGATAGAGGGTGTGTGGATCAGGTGTTTACTGTTAAGAATGTATGTGAGAAATAGAAAAACAGATGGATTTGTATGTATTATTTATGGATCTGGAGAAGGCATATGATAGGGTTGATAGAGATACTTTGTGGAAGCATGTGTGGAATAGTGTATGTCAGGGAGGCATGTAAGGACAGGGATAAGTAGACTCTTTTGTTGTCGCTATATCCCCTTGATAGGGGTTCTAAGAGGGAATACACGTCAGACATATAGATTGATAAATAGTAAGAAACTGCCATCCACAGCCTGACTTTACAGACTATTGCTCTGGTTGGATCATGTCCTATTTGTATACAACATTGCTCCAATTCATTCTGTTAAATGCCTGCCACTTCTGAATGTTCAGGCTCAGATATTCAAAAACCAACTTTATCC
Organism: Panulirus ornatus; assembly: GCF_036320965.1. Classification (NCBI taxonomy): domain Eukaryota; kingdom Metazoa; phylum Arthropoda; class Malacostraca; order Decapoda; family Palinuridae; genus Panulirus; species Panulirus ornatus. Next base: position 60,043,949 of record NC_092241.1, read on the forward strand.
TTTCCTTCTGTATTTGAAGTCTCCTCTTACTCTTTACTTTCTCCACTTCAGACACATAGATTCTCACTCATAGGTCTTCATTTATCCTCTACATATACTTTGAACTATGTCAGCGCATCCAGGTCAGCCCTCTCAGTTGAACTGTCCATACTACCAAACTTCTCTTTGATGTCATTTTTTACACAATCAACACTTCTCATGTTATTTGTAGGTATTTCATTTTCAGCACTTTTTTTTTTTTTTTTTTAAGGCCAAAGAGTCACATCCATACAATGCTGTTAGGACTACCATCCTTTGAAACACTCTTTGGTCCCCTCTCAGACATTGGTCTTGTCTTCCATACACTCCTTAACATGCTTTGTACCCCCCCCGTCATCATGTGACTCTCGTCTCCCCCTCCATGGTTCTTTTCTGCCAAAACCATTCCCAGTTCTCCACGTCCTTGAGATCCTCCCCATTTAAACTCTCACTCAAACCATTTTGTCTGTATCCTCCCAGCTGTGCATCAGTACCATACTTTTGTTGACATTTACTTTCACTTTTTCCTTTAACACACTGTTGTAAGATTGTTTTGAAATATGCTTTTCCAAACATTAGTTTTCTGATGCTTGAGGGAGGAGCTTGAGAAATGTGAGTGTGAAGAGAAGGTGAGTAGAGAGAAAGGCTGGACAATATGGAGAAGCATTATGTGTGTGATGTGTTGTGCTTTGGGGATTGAAGACAGTCCTGAATGAACATGTTTTGTAGTAGTGGCTGAAGGAGCAAAAGAAGCCACATAGTTAATAGAAAACTAAGGTGGAATTTCTTCCTTATGCCACCTATAGTTTTCACTTGTTTTACAAGCAACCATGGCTTAATGAATTTATGTAGCCACTCTGTGTGTTGGTGTATTGGAAAGCTTTTATGAAGTAAAATGCTTGGTAATTTTTGTACACCTCTATTTTTTTAGGAGAACTAAAGGAGCCAGGACGGAGCATTCCATGGGGTACTCTAATGGCAACTTTTTTCACATTTTTGACTTATCTGCTGTTGTTTGTTCTGACTGCTGCTACATGTGAGAGATTCCTACTATGGAACAATTACATATTCATGATGGGAATCAACATGTGGAAGCCATTTGTTACCATTGGTAAGTGAAAATCTAATCTATGCTTATGTTGATATATTATTTATTTATTCATTTATTTATTTATTTTGCTTTGTCGCTGTCTCCCGCGTTAGCAAGGTAGCGCAAGGAAACAGACAAAAGAAATGGCCCAACCCACCCACATACACATGTATATACATACATGTCCACCCACGCAAATATACATACCTATACATCTCAGTGTACACATATATATACACACACAGACATATACATATATACACATGTGCATAATTCATACTGTCTGCCTTTATTCATTCCCATTGCCACCTCGCCACACATGGAATAACAACCCCCCTCCCCCTCATGTGTGCGAGGTAGCGCTAGGAAAAGACAACAAAGGCCACATTCGTTCACACTCAGTCTCTAGCTGTCATGTAATAATGCACTGAAACCACAGCTCCCTTTCCACATCCAGGCCCCACAGAACTTTCCATGGTTTACCCCAGACGCTTCACATGCCCTGGTTCAATCCAATGACAGCACGTCGACCCCGGTATACCACATTGTTCCAATTCACTCTATTCCTTGCACGCCTTTCACCCTCCTGCATGTTCAGGCCCCAATCACTCAAAATCTTTTTCACTCCATCTTTCCACCCCCAATTTGGTCTCCCACTTCTCGTTCCCTCCACCTCTGACACATATATCTTCTTTATTTATATATATTTATTATACTTTGTCGCTGTCTCCCGTTTTAACGATGTAGCACAAGGAAGCAGACGAGAGAATGGCCCAACCCACCTACATACACATGCATATACGTAAATGCCCACACACGCACATATACATACCTATACATTTCACTGTATACATACATATACATACACAAACATATGTACACATGTAGATATTCATACTTGCTGCCTTCATCCATTCCTGTCGTCACTCCACCATTCATGAAATGGCACACAGACACACACACGAACACTCTTACACACACACACACACACACACACACACACACACACCCGTTCGCATGTGAGGTAGCACTAGGAAAAGACAACAAAGGCTACATTCATTCACACTCAGTCTCTAGCTGTCATGTGTAATGCACAGAAACCACAGCTCCCTTTTCACATCCAAGCCCCACAAAACTTTTAATGGTTTACCCCAGATGCTTCACATGCTCTGGTTCAATCCATTGACAGTATGTCGACCCCGGTGTACCACGTCGTTCCAGTTCACTCTATTCCTTGCTCTGCCTTTCCCTTCTGTGTGTTCATTTAGGCCCCAGTTGCTCAAAATCTTTTTCACTCCATCTTTCCATCTCCAATTTGGTCTCCCACTTTTCGTTCCCTCCACCTCTGACACATATATCCTCTTTGTCAATCTTTACTCACTCATTCTGTCCATGTGACCAAACCATTTCAATACACCCTCCTCTGCTCTCAACCACACTCATTATATCACCACACATCTCTCTTACCCTTTCATTACTTACTTGATCAGACCACCTCACACCACATATTGTCCTCAGACATCTCATTTCCAACACATCCACCCTCCTCTGCACAACCCTATCTAGAGCCCACGCCTCGCAACCATATAACATTGTTGGAACCACTATTCCTTCAAACATACCCATTTTTACTCTCTGAGATAATTTTCTCGCCTTCCACACATTCTTCAACACTCCCAGAACCTTCCCCCCTTCCCAAACCCTGTGACTCACTTCCGCTTCCATGGTTCCATCCACTGCTGAATCCATTCCCAGATATGTAAAATGCTTCACTTCCTCCAGTTTTTCTCCACTCAAACTTACCACCCATTTAGCTTGTCCCTCAACCCGACTGAACCTAATAACTTTGCTCTTATTCACATTTCTTCTCAACATTCTTTTTTCACACAAACCTTCAAAATACTCACTCCATCTCCTTCTCACATCACTACTACTTGTTATTACCTCCTCAGTAGCACCCTTCACCGATGTTCACATTTGTTCTCCCGTCTTACGCACTTTATTTACCTCCTTCCAAAACATCTTTTTATTCTCCCTAGAATTTAATGATACTCTCTCACCCTAACTCTCATGTGCCCTCTTTTTCACCTTTTGCACCTTTCTCTTGACCTCCTGCCTCTTTCTTTTATACATCTTCCAGTCATTTGCACTTTTTCCCTGCAAAAAACATCCAAATGCCTCTCTCTTCTCTTTCACTAATAATCTTACTTCTTCATCCCACCACTCACTACCCTTTCTAATCTACCCACCTCCCACCTTTCTCATGCCACAAGCATCTTTTTCACAAGCCATCACTGCTTTCCTAAATACATCCCGTTCCTCCCTCACTCTCCTTACATCCTTTGCTCGCACCTTTTTCCATTCCGCACTCAATCTCTCCTGTTACTTCCTCACACAAGTCTCTTTCCCAAGTTCCCTTACTCTCACCACCCTCTTCATCCCAACATTCTCTCTTGTTTTCTGAAAACCTCTACAAATCTTCACCTTCGCCTCCACAAGATAATGATCAGACATCCCTCCAGTTGCACCTCTCAGCACATTAGCCTCCTAAAGTCTCTGTTTCCTGCGCCTATCAATTAACATGTAATCCAATAACACTCTCTAGCCATTTCCCCTACTTATACATATATTTATTTTTTTTTTTATTTTTTTTTTTTTTTTTTTTGCCGCTG